>NW_010548182.1:0-448 GCF_000687285.1 Phaethon lepturus
GGACACCACTCATCACTGATCTCCATCTGGAGATTGATGTTGAGAGACATTGAGCTGTTGACCACTACCCTCTGTATGTGACCATTCAACCAGTTCCTCATCCACCAACAGTCAACCCATCAAATCCATATCTTTCCAAAGTAGACAGAAGGATGTTGTGGGGGACTGTGTGGACACCACTCATCACTGATCTCCATCTGGAGATTGATGTTGAGAGACATTGAGCTGTTGACCACTACCCTCTGTATGTGACCATTCAACCAGTTCCTCATCCACCAACAGTCAACCCATCAAATCCATATCTTTCCAAAGTAGACAGAAGGATGTTGTGGGGGACTGTGTCGAAGGCCTTACAGAAGTCCAGAAAGACAACATTGGTAGTTTTTCCCTTGTCTACTGACGTAGTGACTCCATCAGAGAAGGCCACTAGGTTGCTCAGGCAGGCATT
>NW_010548182.1:586-2649 GCF_000687285.1 Phaethon lepturus
TGTTCAGGTTCCTCAGGTGGTCTCAAACCTGATCTTCTCTTAGAGTGGGAGGGGCTTTGTTCTTCCAGTCCCTGTCTTGCAGTCCACCCCCTCGAGAGGCGTGGAAAGAGAGATTGCCAGTGAAGACTGTGGCAAAGAAGTCTAAGAAGACTAAGTAAAGAAGACTGAGTACCTCCGCCTTCTCTTCATCTGTGGCTGCCAGTTTGCCAGTCTTGTTCATCGAGGGGGTTGTGCTTTCTTTGACCTTCTTTTTCTGGCTGACATACCTGTAGAAGCCTTTATTATTATTCTTTGCATCTCTTGCCAAGTTCACCTCCAGCTGTACCTTGGCCCTCCTAACCTCATCCCACACAACCAGGCAGCATCCCTGTACTCATCCCAGGATACCTCTCCCTGCTTCCACTGCCTGTGCATTTCCTTCCTGCCCTTTTGTTTGACCAGCAGGTCTCAACTCAGTCATGCTGGTCTCTTGCCTTCCTTTCTTGATTTCTTACGCCTAGGGATTGAGAGCTCTTGTGCTCTTTGGAAAGGGTCCTTAAAGATCTGCCAGCTCATTTGTGCTCCCTCGTCCCTGAGGGCTATTTTCCTAGGGGGATTCTTACTGACTAACTCCTTGAAGAGCTGGAAGTTTGCTTTCCTAAATTTCTGCTTTTCCTAAATTTTTTGCTTTCCTGTCCCACACCCCTCAGGACTGCAAACTCCACCAGTGCATGATCACTGCAGCTCAGGCTGCCTCCAATCTTGATGTCACCATTTAGCACACATGCAGTGGTGACCAACAGGTCCAGTATGGCATCCCCTCTGGTAGCGCTGTCTATTACCTGGCACAGGAAGTTATCCTCCATGCACTCCAGGGGTCTGCTAGATTACCTACAGCTTGCCATGCTACTTCTCCAGCAGATGTCGGGGTCATTGAAGTCCGTCCCCCAAGCACAATGAGAGCCTGCGAGCACGATGCCTCCTGTAGCTGGATTGAGAAGGCTTTGTTAATAAGACTCCCTGGATTGGGTGGCCTGTAGTAGACACCAACCACAAGATTCCCTTTGTTGCCTCAGTCCGTGATGCTTATTCATAAGCTCTCAACCTGCTTGTGGCTGTTCCTCAGAGACAGCTCTTCACACTGTCCATTTCTTGACATAGTGGGCAACACCTCTGCCCTTCCTTCCTTGCCTGTCCCTTCTAAACAGCCTGTAGCCATTGGTAGCTGCACTCCAGTTGTGGGATTCATCCCACCAAGTTTCAGTAATGGCAACCAGGTCATAGCTTTCTAGCAGCACAGTGGCTTCCCCCTCTTCAATACTGCATGCATTGGTGTAGGGGCACTTCAGCTGGGCTGTAGGCTGTTCACTCTCTTAGAGGACCCCCCCTGCCTGCCTTAGTCCCTCTGAGGTCTTTCTCTGGTGCAACAGGCTGAGGGGCCTTGCTAGCACCGTGTGCTTCTAACCTTGGTATGTCATCCCTCAGCTTGTTGTGGGTGAGCCTGATACTGTCCCCCTCCCCCTTCGAGTCTAGTTTAAATTAGCTAATTAATTAATACTGGGAAATTTCATTAGTCTTGGAAAAGAGCATTAAACAGAGTATATTTACGATGTCAATTAATCTGAGCCTTTATTTTAAAGCTGTTTTGAGGAAAAAGTCTTGCAGCCATCAACGTCTCCCTAAAGTTATGAGATCAATTTGTAATTTCAGTGTGTCTTTGCGTGGCATAGTTGGCAAAAGTGCTAGGATCCATTATTTTGTTTAAAAGTGGGAAACTTTTGTCTCCATCTGTATGGAAAGGTACAAAAATACTTTTTTTTTTGTAAAAAAAGAGAATAAGAGATGTATGGCTTCCTTCAACCAGCTGGGCAGATTAGAATGGAAAATTTTTTTTTAGGAAGGTAGCTACTCAAAGTATGTCTGAAAAATACATTGTTTAAAGTTAGGAGAAAGGAAAAGAGAAAGTAAAATCATGGTACTTCGGTGAATGTGTTTTTTAACTTTTAGGAAGCTTACTATATTGTTTAGTTTTGAAATCTTTGTTATTGTAATTCTTTTCTTGTATAAAAACCAAACCCACCAAC
>NW_010548182.1:2704-4450 GCF_000687285.1 Phaethon lepturus
ACAAAACTAAAAAAACCCAACAAACCCAACCCAACAAAACCCAAGAAGCAAAGGTGGCTATTTTCCAAGATGCGGTGACTGCTCTTTTTTTTTTTTCCCCTGGATGCTATCAGATCTCCTCACAGTCATGTTGTCTGTGAAAGTAAGATAAGTTTGATTCTGAAAAAGAATTAATTGAATAATCATAAGCCAATTTCAATACAGTAATACTGAAGGAAGCTTTTGTTTTATATAGCTGCAGAAGGTTTAGCTCTTACTCAGTATAGCATTTGGTTAGAGAAATACTTCATGGCTTTAAAAGTTTTTCTTCCTGAATTAGTTTGGGAGAAGTGTCTTGCTGGATTGCTTTTTCAGTGTATCTTATATACATAAGGTATCCAGATAGACGACTGTGTTAGGAAAAATTCAGGAAGGGCTGTGTATGAAGGGCTCATTTCTGACTTCGTTCGTGAATTTGAGTGGTGGTGGTAATAAGATGCAGGAATTGTTTTTACTTTAAACTGTTGCATTTTTCTAGTGCAGTTCTCTCATTCTGTATCCTATTTGATGCTGAAAAGTCGGCATTCGTTCTCCCCACTTTCTCACCAGACTGGATTTGTAGTCAATTATTTCTTCCTAACTTCTAAAACAATGGACATATATCTTTTTAGAAAAAAAAATAATCTTTTCATGCATGCTGTTCAAACCTTGTGGAAATCCTGCAGTGATAATTTCTCTTAACATGGGCACGCTCAGATCAGATCTCAATAGCATGTTAGCATTTACAGATCTCCTGTATGATTTAGGTGCTTGACTCCTACATACTTCTTGAGTTCTATGGTAACAAAATGTCTTAAACATGTAAACTTCCATTGAATATTTACTTGTATTTGGATGCCTTTACATCAGTGCTAGCTTAAATGAAAGATCTGTCTAGCCTCGTATCCTTACAACTTCCAGCAGTGGATGGCTGGGAAAGAATCGTACAAATTGTACAAGCATGGAGCAGTAGTTCCTCCATGATACTTTTCCCAGCCTCAAACAAGCTTTGGGTCTGGGAATTCTCTGTGTTTAAGAGTGCTTGAAAGATTTTTCTTCACTAAATTTGTCTCATTGCTTTCTGCTCTCATGTAAACTTTTAGTATCTGCAGAGCTATGTGCCAAGGAGTTCCAAATCTTAATTACGTGCTATTGGAAGAGGGAGAATAATATAATTCTGCTTTAATTAGCAGCTTTCTAAGTTTGTGTAAAGGTTGTTGACTTAAGCTGTTCATTTATACATTTAATTTTTAACTCTACTAGTAAAGAAATTCTGTTAAGATGTGAAAAGGGTATCAGATGGTATCAGTCCTATACTTTTTTTACTATACTTTAAAGATTTAACTCTGTTTTGAATAAAATAGACCATCTAGTAGGATTTCTTCTGGATAGGAAAGAAATGGTGCTCTGATGCTTGCTCCTTAACACATGGTGTTTTTGAAGTAGCCTTAACTTTTCAGTTAGAATTTCTTTTATTTTTTTTGACTTAAAGTCAAGAGAAAGCTGTTGAAAAGGACAGTTATGCTCAGTGGGACAAATTAGTGAATAGCTCTCTTTATAACAGTTCTTTATTATGGTCTTAAGTGAATGAAGGAATTAAGCTAGCTCTTCAAAAGTACTGTATTTGAAATTATACTACAATTAAATATTTTCACACATAACAGGAGAACACCATGTTCAGCACGGCAGTCCCTGTATTTCAGTGAAAAGGCAAAGGTACATGTCTTT
>NW_010548182.1:4481-5497 GCF_000687285.1 Phaethon lepturus
AGAAACCATCTGTGTGACTCTGATTAGTTTTGTAAAATGTCTTTGCCTGTCTAACGAAACTGTTGGAGAGTAATGAAAGCTGAAAGAGTAAAGGAACCCAGGCCTCTGCTTCCACCATGCCTTTGCTTCCCTTCCTGAAGAGTGGAGCAGTGCTGAGCAGTTGCACTATTTCTCTTTGGTTTCACTTTCTGATATTGCATAACACTTCTGTTATACTGCGAATGAGAACACAAGAAAAGTTTATGCATGAAATATGCATTTATAAAATTATTTCTTGAATATTTTTAACAAAACCTCTTAATCTTTAAATTGGTGACATCTCTTTAGTACATGCAAGTAATTACTACAGATTTTTTTGCAGTATGACTTACGCTTACTGGAAGCAGATTAGTATAATGTGTAATTTGAGACCTTTCTACTTTTAAAGGTACTAATGTGAGCTGTAAAAATCAATTTTTGCCAAAATAGGAATACCTAATTCATTCCAAAAATATTGTGGTTAATATTTAAATGATACTGTCTTAGATCTGACTGTGTTATTCCAATCCAGCATACCAGCACAAATACTGCAGCTATTATTGTGTAGCTAAATGAGAAAGTTTTGGTAGCTCCCAGTTTAGAAGAACTGCACATCAACTTTACCAAAGGCTTGACCAGCATTGGGCCTATGAAAATCTGCCTGTCTTGGTAATGTGAATCACATACTACAGGAGGTGATTCATGTTAAGAATGACTTCATGCGATATGCAAAGAGTCTTTATGGTCTACACTAATTTTCTTTCAGTGAGGAAGAGCTTCCTCATGAAGTACTTTCTCTTGAGAATTAACATTGGATGGAGTATTTTGCATGGGCTTGAATATCTGCATGTCCTGTGACATTTATTAAGATAATCTTATAAAGGGTTATATAGAAACTTCCCAGTTCATTAGTATTTCCTTTGTCAGCAGCAAACTTAACATTTGAAATTCTCTGTTTAATATGCAGCTCAGATAAATATGCTAATGACACAGCAGGA
>NW_010548182.1:5528-23749 GCF_000687285.1 Phaethon lepturus
AGCAGGAATCTGTAAATATTTGTGGTAAGTTCTTAAAGATCTGTATTTTAACAGATGTAGGACAAATGTCTTTCAGTATTTCTGAAGCATGGAAGTAGTGTTTAAAGTTTCCAGTTGTCAATGACGCTTGCAGTAAGTGAGTTTCCAGGAATAACATATGGGAATTGTGTAATTGCTCAGTTGCTTCGAAAACCCATAGAAATTGATGAGACTTTTTTCCATTGCTCTCAGCTACTCTTTTATCCATTTAAAAACAGATTATTATCGTGTGTGGAGAGGTTAGGGGTACACTTAAACTGTTCTTTGCATGCAAGATCTTTCATTGTATATACTCAATATTCTGTTACCAGCCTAAACTGCTCCCCTGTTGCAAGAACAATGAATGGCAAGTAAATGCGTATGCAAGCGCTTAATTTCTATAATTTTGTTAAAAAAAACAAAACCAAACCACAACTTAAAAAAAGCCCCAAACCCTACAACAACAGCCTAGTGTTGATTCTAGTATTAGATAAGTAGTATCATAAGTATATACAAAGGAATGTATGAAGACTAACTATATTCATGCAATCACTAAGACAGCTTGAAATTCATTGTGGGCTAAATTCCTTAAACATTGACTGGATTATTTTACTGCTGCTTGGAATTGCAAAGATGGAGGAACAGGCTTTGAGCAGTTCTTTGAGTTTGGCTCTGAATGTTTGTATTCTGGACCACGCGGGACTCTTTCTTGGGTGAAGAGAGCTATCAAAGAACTTACTATCATGATAAGTAACGAAGCACTGCACTATTCTACACTACTCCTGAGAATTGACGTGGTTCTTGTTGTTCATTCAGTGATACTGCCACCTCAGATCTCAGATAAAGTTGTCAAACACACTGCAATTATGACAGGATTCCTAAAGTACACAATGCAATTCTTTATAGATATTTATAGCAACAAGTAAATACAAAGGTAAACAGCCAGGTTTATTTACACTTAATAAGCTTTTTGGATGTTTGTCATCAGCTGTCTGAGGATGTAGTTTGTTTACAATGCACCATACTCAATTTGCATTCGTTGAACAGGACCAGGATTTCAGCTGCGTGTCCCTTTTTTTAATAGGCCAAACCCATCATACTCATATTCAAATCATTCACATTTCCCCTTTTCTAAATGTTTTCTTAATCTTGAACTCGGTGAAGAAATAATATGAACATCCACCCATCCTTTTTCCTTCTGAAGAAATGATAAGGTTCCTAAGGCATGACCAGACTCACAATCCCAAGTTTAGGTTATAATAAATCAGCTAATAATTACTGATTATATTTTAAAATGTTTTTGTGGGTTTTTTAAATGGGATGTAGTGAGAAAAGCTTACCTTCTTACCAAAACATTGCTGTAAACTCCAGAAGCTGTGTAGGAAAAAGCTTTGCTGTGTGGTACAGCACAAATCGTAATTACTGTACAGCATGGATAAATGTAAACTGCTTATGGGTAGGAAGAATTTTATTCACCAGTGTTTTGAAATGGGTTTCTGGGTAGAAGAAGGAATTGGGTCAGTTTCACTGGACTTGGAATGTATCTATATATAGTGATTCAGCTTCAAGCCAATGAGCTCATCTAAAACCAGGACTTAGTCAGATTCATAACACTTCCAAAATCTTGTGGGTAGGACAGGATGGGTCATTCTCCTGCTTGGATTTTTAATACTTGGTCAGTCTCCCACTGCCAGTTGCTATGTTTAATTGTTTTTTTGCTACCGAGTTCTTCTAATCTGTCTCTTTTTATAATTTTTAAAGCTAGATCTATTAAACTAAGTTATTGTGGTGACATGTATGTTCTTTGTTTTAATGCATGTGATTGCAAGTCTTTGTTGGAATAAAGTAAACTCTGAAAATCCATCTACTGAACATCTTTATAAAACATTTTCCTCCAGCCATTTTTTAATATGTGGGCATGGGAGTCCTGAAATATTTTTTTCTGCCTTGTAAATTTTTTTTCTAATTATTTGGTTAGTTTTAAGAATGTTTTCTAATGAAGTGTTATCACTGTAATTGGAAAATAAATCAAATATGCAATGGGATTACTTAACTGTGAAACTGCCATCTTGCTAATGGAAGTTCGCAAAATTGAAAATTCATCTGAGAAATTAATTTGAGAGCAACAGGAAAGGAATAGAATCTTAGTGTGTCAGGGCTTAAAAGACTGTTTATAAGCAAACTCACACATCCTCATCATTACCTTAGGTGATTCTGGCAAAGTAGCCCTTTTCTGTCATAGCTTGCTTCAAAGTAGATTAAAGACCTATTTGCTGGTAAGATTGTCTCATTTATGAAGGTTTTCGCCCGCATAATTTTGATAAGTAAAAGCTTAATATCCTCATATTCTCAAATGACAAGGTTATATTTGTGCATTTTGCTGATTGCTATAGACTCTAATTTGATGCTAAAACATTGAGGAAGAGGGTTTTAAATAGTTTTCAATCATACATAGTTCCTCTGTGAAGCATCATGCTATTTGTCTGTTGAAAAATACCCTAATGCAACTTAGTTTCTCTAAAAAGTAAACAACTGTTCAAAAAAGAAATGTTATATCTAAGTACTCTACTTCATTGTAATGGTGTTTGACCTTTTTAGAATAATGCTTGCTTGTTCCTGTTTTTACTAATAATCTGAGTGTTTTGCAGGAAGTAACTAGCAGAGGGTGACAATTTGCTGTCAAAAAAAACCCACCGAAACCACATTGAAATTGGTGTGAATGTGACTTGAATCAAAAGAGATTGCACAAAGTTACTGGTGAAGTAATGTAATTGTATGCTGGCCTGGATTTATGCTGATGATGGCTTGCCAATAGAGTCAATTGTACTGAAGTAGTCCGTAAAGGATTAAAAGAGGGTCAAGAGTTTGTTGTATTAAGTACAACAGAGCTCCCAACAAGAAACACTCCCCTCACAGAGGAGCTCACTTTACTTTTTTGAAAGGAATTCAGCCAAATCAAAGAACATGCTTATTTTAGAGGGAGCCCTTAGGAGGTATTTTATTTATTCTGTTTTCTACAGAATAACTATTTCAAAACAGTTACTGAAGTTAAGTGTAAACAAACTTAGAAAACAAATTACTCTGACAGTGAGATAAAATGGAGCAAAGATAAGAGTAGCAGCAAGGATTCTGCTCAAATTGGGTGTAGGGACTGCTACAGGCTTCCAGATTCATATTTCAGTCACACATCTGAATGAAAAGGTAATAGTTTTATGATCAGCTTAAGTATTTCAAGCATATGGGCTGAAATGAAGAAGACATGGGGGCATCTTTGTAAGAAGCAGAAAAATAGACTATTATGCTGATGCCATGTTGGAGCAAATGAATTAAACTTATTCAAAAAGAGGTAAATAAAAGAAAACAAATTACTTATATTCTTAAAACAAGAGGAAAATACCAAGTTGTATGCAGTAGAAAGTGGGAGCAAGATTTAGACAGTGAATGTCGTCTTCAGTTTTTTAAGTCAAATGGAGTTTGGTCCATTATGGTGTAATATGTAGGGATCAAGGAAACCAACAATAAAGAGAGTATTATCAAGACAACGAAAAGAATTTTGGAGATAGCAGAACAACCTTGCTTTTATACAAAGCATAAATGCAGACTAAATTTATGTGAAGGAAGAGAAAATTAAAAATGATACCATCATAGTAATGATAGCACTACAGATAAAAGTAAGATGACTTGGGAAGGAGGCAAGGAGTTCAGTTCTAAGTATGTTTAACCTAGCAATCAGTTACGCAACAAGATCTGAAATGCAGTTAAAGTAGTATTTTGGAGTAACTGCATCCTTGAAAATAAGCCTCACATCTCATTGTCACGCAAAACTCAAGATTAATATATTACTCAAGTATGTATAAATACTGAAGTGTATGTTGTGCATGGAACGCCATCTGTGGAATTAGAAGTACAATTGTGGGGTTTTTTTAGAGTGATACCTTAAGCTAGTTCAGGATGAGACATCTATGTTTTGATGAAGGCCACCAGTGTAAGTCCCATGATATACTACCTGGCTTCCCCATTTCTGGACACATCCTAAGGGGCACATATGTAAGGAGTGACAATAACTCTTCAGGTATTTAGCATACTGGTAAAATGGAGACCACACTAGATTGTGTGTTACTGGGGGATGGTGCATGTACATACAGATTTGGTGCTTGATGTGGCTGCACGTTCAGCATGTGACAGGCACCTTTTACAACAAAGAGGGCTACAGCACACGTGGTTCCTGTCTGGCTTTCTCTTGGCTATGTGTCCTACCCCAGTAAAAGGACTCGGCACCTCTTATCAAATCTATGCAGAAGAAAACTTTATGCTAGCAGTGTTTTTAATTCCTTTTTCAGCATGACTTTCCAGATGCAGAATAATTGAGTGTTTGCTGTCTCAGTTTTCAAGTAGCAGTGGTATCTAGCATGCAGAGGGTATCTTATTAAAGTGGTAATAACGTTCCAGGTAGAGTAACCCAAAGACAAGGCTGCACACATCCAGGTCTGCCATTGTATGTTCATTTTGATGATCTCTTCACCTGAAAACAAAACTATAAGAAAATAGTGTGCATTAATAAGTTTATTCTTTTATAATGACTGACAAGTACAGCTGAGTCATTTTATTGATAACTGAAAAAAGCACCTGTGCTGGAGAAAATGCATATGCATTCAAATTTGTATTTGTTTGAATGTGCCTTGAGAAACTGATGTTGTAGTTATTAGGAGCACAGTGATTCCCACCATGATCTGGAAGAGCATTTTTCAAGTAGCTGTCTAAATTAGTACACAGAACAGCCATAAGCAGATGGAAGTGGAATAATTGTCTTTTATTAGTGAGGTCACAGTTCAGTGGACAAAGCAGTTCATTCAGCAACGCATCAGCAACTCTGACAGGGCTCTGAACAACCTGAGGTAGTTGAAGATGTCCCTGCTCATTACAGGGGGGGGTGGACTAGATGAGTTTTAAAGGTCCCTTCCAACCCAAACTATTATGTGAATTCGGTAAAAATGACACATGGTTTCCTAAATACTTACATAGATGTTTTGAAATTGTGTTGCAGTAGAAAGTACTGGTAGGAAATACTGATGAATGCATAAAAATGTTCATGTGAGCATATACTTGGATTTGTTTTCTCTTATAAGAACAAACACGTTAGATTAATGTGAAAGCTAGCTGATAGATGCAGAATCACTTAATCTTGGCAGGATGTACACCTATCCACTAGTGACAGTTTGATTCAATTCACAGGTTACTGCAGTAAGAGAAGCTGCACACAAAAATGCAGTTGAACTGATAATTTTGGAAAAATATATAGTATTCATTACAAACTTTGCTTACACAGCACAGTCATTGAAAACTGTTGAGGAAAAAAGGGAAAATGGCATGACATACAGCTGTGGGTTGTTCTTTAAAGATTTATAGGTACTTCTAAATTCCAGTGTATAGCCTATTAAATGGAATTAAAGAAAAGTCATAGGACTAGTCTTATTGAAATAGCAGGAGTATGGATCCAAAGGGTTTATTGGAAGCTATGCTTCCTGTGTTTCTTGGATACAGGATTACCTTCTATAGTAAAGCTGTTTGGTTTTTTTTTTATGGTACTCACCCCACTGCTGTGCAAGTACTTTATGTTAATTAAAGTAAATGCTCAAGATTACTGCACTGGAATCCTCCTGTACTCCACTCATATTTATCTATTTAGTATACCATAGAACAGTAAAGTTAAATAAGTGCTCTGTACTTCAGCAATAGTCTTAATATGTTCTAATATTATTCGTAATGCTTGCAGGTCAGTTGGGATGAAAGTGGTTGCCCACACATGAGTCTTCCTCTTGTGGTTGACATTCTCATCATACTGTAGGAATGCAGTTGTCATTTGTTTCTTATACTGGTATCTATCACCATAGCATGTGGGTGTCTGTAATCATGATCTCAGAGTGATGCAGGTCTTCAGGTAATGTGCCAGTCTCATGGTGGTCTTGGAAAAATAAGGCAAGCTTTGAGCCGTGTTATGTGTCGTTAAGTATGATGTATAGGCTTAGTTGTGGAGATTCAATGGAAGGAGTAGAATACTATGGGAACGGGCTGACACTAACCTGTATTGCTGAGTAAAAGAGATTTCCACATTCAGAAACCACTTTTTTTTTTTAATTGTAGGTGACTTCATGTCTAAGTTAGGCTTTGCTATTGCAGAATGCTTACTCTCAAAATAAAACAGTCATTTTTAAGGGCTGTTTCCATGCTGAATTACAGGGATTGTTTCTATAATTGTATCATGTGCACTGCAACTGTATTTGGTAGTTCCAGTCTTCTAATAAAAAGAAAAAAAACCCAAGGAGTTTTTCACTTGCTTATTTATTGTGTTTAATTCTCAATGTGTTTTGTCCTTCAGTGTATTCTGTTATGCCTTTACAGAATACAGGGTTTGTAGGAGTAAGGGAGACAGGGGGACACCTTCAGAAGCAATTCACTACTTCTAATAGAGTTGCTTAAATAGTTCAGGTGAATCATCCTCTAGCCTGCCTATTTCTCTCCATAGGCTAAGGAATGAGTCTGGGTGACTATCTGAGATTGGACAAATAACTTTTAAACTAGAAAAAGCTAGGTGAGGTGAACCTGTCCTTAGTTACTGAAACAATAGTGGTTGCCTGGGTAATCCCAGAAAACATAAATCTGTTTTCAATTTCGCTTATTCTTATTCTTCTTATTCTTCTTTTTCTGTCATAGGTCCTGATGTCTTTACATGAAATGTTCCCAGCAGTGCATGCAGCAGAAATGGCTGTCCAGCGAAACCCACGTTCCTGGGATGCTTGGCAGACTTTGGGACGTGCCCAGCTTGGATTAGGAGAGATAGCACTGGTAAGAAAATGGACAACATTAATACACTAAACTTGTAAACCACATCTTCTGAATTGTGTGTGAGAGAATGAAAGTACAGAAATACCAAGGTAGCTGAATGTCCTTATGTAACCTGAAAGTAGGCAAGGAAAAAAGCTGTTACTTATTTCCAGTATTCCCTCCACTTTGCTTTTTTTTTACAAATGCTTTTTGTGTGGTTTTGTTGCTGGGCTTGTGGAAGACTTTTGTGTTATATGCCATATTTACATGGTGTGTGTTGACATAACTGCACATACTACATTCTGGGTACTGTACTGCTACAGCACAGCTCACCATAGTTTAAAGATGAAGGTACTGTGAAGTACCAGTTGATATTCAGGCTCAGTTTTATACATGCCTGCTAATAAAATTCTAGTATCTTGTTTTCCCTGTCTCCTACTCTCCTGCTTCAGGTGCAGCAAATCATGTGTACTCATTCATGCTTTCCTCTGGATCCTTGACCCCAAATGGTGGCTGAAGTTGCTCCTTTTCTTAATAAGACAGCAAAAAGGCTGGGATGCTCTGCTTATGTTGTTGCAGTATCATAATATGAAATATTGAATATAAATCCATGCATATCTGCATCACATCACATAACTGGTGACATTCCATGGCTTTTGTGGTGTAGAAGGTAAGAGTAGATGGTCTGTCCTGTCTGGATCTACAATCTGTAAATCTTTTCCTTTTAAGTGTCTGAAATTGTCGCTGTAAATTATGTCTGAAATTTTTAAATGCATTAGTCTCAGGAAATTCAAAGTTTTATTTCCTGCAAGAATCCTAGGTAACTGATGCTGCTTATTCTATAAAAAAAAGCCACAGCTACTGTAATGTGAATTACAGATATTGATACACGCATACCAGTTATACCACCAGGTCTGCTCACCAGATCCTATAAGCTTTGCCTACACTGGCAAGTCACATCGCACCAAGAGGAGTGGATATTTTGAGTTAATAGTGCTGGGGACCCGTTGTTCACTTACTCATTTTTACTTCAGAGTAGCACTTCAGGTGCTCTCTTGGAGTGCACTGTCAACCTTAATCAGAAATGAATCTAGTTTATGTAGTCTGAGACTATTCTGTTATGCAAACAAAAGTGTTTTAAGTGGGAACAATTGTTAAATGGGAACAGTCAGAAATTTGCATCAAAGCTCATTATTCATCTAAAGCAAAACCCTACTATAGGTGCTCCTGTAATTTTTATATTGTCCTTACTGTCTGTGAAGAGAGAGAGAGAGGACAAAAACCAGGTAGTTTGTCCTCTGGAGGTTTTTGTCTCTCTGAAGGGAGCCTGGGGTAGGTAAGCTCCTGTTGGTCTCTCCAGTGTTTCTACTTTTTTGCCTTTCTGTCTTTAATGTATATTGAACTGCCTTCTGATGAATATTTTCACACGTGCAAACAACAACTTGGGGAGTTATTCTAAAAGGTAGATAATGTTCACTATTTATTTCTGAACCAAGCAATTTTAAAAGGCTAAGACTGGAGGAGTCTGTTAAATGATTTCATAATTATTGAACTTGTGGAGGCTTCTTGACCAGCTCATAATTATCCTTTTCCCATTAGACTTTCATTACCATGGTTTTCTAATTTTTCACTGCATTGTATTTTTTACAAAGAAAAGTTAATAAAGCATAAATGTCAGGGCTTTTTAGTAATATTTGAGATTTGGGAATTACTACCCTTCTCAAGAGCAGCTTCTTCTATTTCTTTGTTTCATTTCTCCCCCACTGTCTGTCTTCACTACCCACATCCTGCCAAATGGTCTGTTGCAAATGTTTTTATTATTTCACAATGAATGATGCACTTTTTCTTAGGAAAAAACAATTTACTGTATTTCAATTTCAAGCTTCCCAGGTCTAAAATACAGCTCCCAAACAAATCTAATTCATATTATGAGCTACATAATATATTAATTTCTTGCAAACAGAGAAAGGTTTGGTTTGGTTTGGTTTTGTCAAACTTGTGAGCGAAAGAGTGAGATAAATTTTTATTTATCTTTTTATTTAGCTTTTACAAAAGCTGGGGTTTTTTTCTGAATTTACTAAATAGAGTAATTCAACAGTAATACTTAAATGTGAGTGAGCAGAACTTATATTTCTGTAAAAGCAGAAATTCCTTAAATTCTCCAAGTCTATTTGCAAGAGCACACCTGAATAAACTTTGTGATGTGAATGTAGAAACTGTAGAAATGTAGTCAGGCTTGCAATATTTCTCTCATTTAATTTTAAATGTTTGTTTTTACAAATTATATTTACTGTATTGGTGATGACAAATTAAGCAGTAACAGTTTCACACTGATATCTTCATTAGAATAGTTCTTCCTATGAGACAGAGTGAGCCCCAAACTTTCATTAAACAAAAAAAAAAAGCAAAACAAAAGCAGCATTAAGAAAAAAACACAAAAACAACTGAAAGTGACTGAGTCTCCCACCTTGGAGAAATTCATAAGCCATCTGGATGTGGTCATGGGCAACCAGCTCCAGGTGGCCCTGCTTGAGCAGGGGATTGGCCCAGATGACCTCAGAAGGTCCTAGCCAGCCTCAACCATTCTGTGATTCTATGACTTAAGTTTACCCCATTGTGGGCTGGGAGCCTCTGTGTCAAATCTGGAGTATTGAAGATTACAAAGTTAACTGGGCAGATGTGTAAATATGAACACTTTGTGCATACTTTTTGTTTCATGTTTTGAAGGATGTGGTTTGCTGTATTCTTACTAAGTAGTTAGTGGTTTAGCAGTCTTTAAGTGTGATAGTACATTTTGTAAATGGAATCAAGCCTTGACAATATGAATCCTCAGATCAGCCCTTTCCTTTTATTGCTCTTAAAGAAATAGTTTTAGGTCTCTTACATAATGATGGGAATTATATACTAACAAAGAGAGGAATTACTGCATTTCATTGGAATCCAGCTAACTAACATACGGAATTCTGAATTTGAGTGAATTTTTCAAAATGTTACTAATATAAGTGTGTAGAAACGTAAAGATTTTGCTATTCAAAAAGAAGCTGATGGTTGGCTTTCCGTTGAAAAGCAATCAAGTCTGTGCTTCGGACTGTGTTCCTATCCACTTGAGGGGATAACTCAGATTTTATTTTTATAGATTTATATTAAAATAAAATATTTAATTACACTGCTCTGTCTTCCTTCTAAGCACAACAAAAAAAATGTGTGGATTATTTCATAGTGATGGAATAGTAGATACTTATTCTTCTTATGTCCATAAATGAAAAGAAGAAGAGGCAATGCAATTTTAAAAATTGCTATTTGTTTTATAATTTTTGCCTCAATTTTTCTGTTTATTTCATTTACAGTTTTTGTGTCACACTTTAAATGGTACTGCTTTCCTTATCAGGATTTGATAAAAGACGTTTCTTTTGAAAATTAAATATGTAACAGGGCCAGCCACATATACTTTCTAGCACATAGTATTTGGGAAGTGTTCAGAGAGAAAATAAATGCTTTGTCAGTTAAAGTGGGGTTCTGTTAAATTCTTTCCAACAGTCTTACCCAGTTATAGGTAATAGCCAGTAATACTAACTTCCCCAAGAGTCCTGTGTTAGTGCTGCAGTCTCCAGCTACTATAGTGTAATCTGTTTTTTTTATAACCACTGTTCAAAGTCATAAATACATTTTGATAACTCACCTAATGATTTTTTTAATGCGTGAAAATATCTTACACTCAGAGGTAATTTTTATTTTCAGTCAAGAAAGCCAGAAGGGTAAGCAAGTCTCCAAAAATGTGAATGCCCTTTCTGCTACCTTTCTAGCAGGGGTATTCAGTTCTTGCAAGCATTCCCCACTGACTTAGCTGGCACCTTCTGTTAGTTACTCTTGTCAGCAGCTGAGAACTTCTGAGGCTTTAACCATGATGATGAAGTCCACGTTCTCAACATTTAGAAGTTGTAATTAAAAACATTAGCTAAAAGAGATGCTAACATATGACAAACTGGGATGGGGGAGAAAGTTGTTTTACATTATTTTAAAATTCCTTGTAGTAATTTTAGCAGTATAATTTGGTAATACAAAGGTAAATGTTTTCCATCCTCCTGGATTTTCCTGTTTTACAAGTTAAGAGCACTCATATCACTTCAGGCTTTATTTTCTTGGGCTAAATATGTCAATTTCTAGATTGGGATAGATTTTTTTTTATGTTGCCTTGATCATTCTGGATTATGTCCATGCATGTGTAGAGATCTCTCTGGTAGAGGCAGCCTGAATCAGTGACTTCTGCAGAGCATGCTGCAGTGTCCTGCAGGGATGCTCACTGAGGAGTAAAGGCAGACGGGCAGTAAGTGTTGTGAGACAAGAGGGCTGGGAAGAAGTGAGTTTGGTGGAAAAGGAGATCTGTCAAATGGGAGTACATCACCTAAGCAAAAGAAAGTACAAGAGGAGGATAGAAACTTCTTCAAAAAGAGGAAGAAGGAAGCTGCAGAATTGAGGAAGAAGGACCTTGAAGAGAAACTTGAAGTGGACACAGAGGCTGATGGGAAATTCTCTGAAACTCTAGTCTGTACAGACATATGTGCCTGGGCTGAAAGAAACAGAGATCTTTTTCTACCAGTTGCCGCAGGGCATTACATTACTGCTCTTTTCTTACACCTCCTGGCTCAGCCACGTCCTCTGGCCTCTCGCCAGCCACCAGGCACTGTGCCCTGGGGAAGATATGCACTGAGTCACCCCTGGGGGGTGACGCATCTTCATCCACACTGCATCAGTTCTCTGCAGTGGAGAACCTCCAGCACAGAATTAAGCTAGCATCGCCTCACAGACATCAACCGGATGGGAACAAAGACTTATGGGTTTATAAACCCCTTTGGGTGAAGGGTCTGGAGCACAAGTCTTATGAGGAGCGGCTGAGGGAACTGGGGTTGTTTAGTCTGGAGAAGAGGAGGCTGAGGGGAGATCTTATCGCTCTCTACAACTACCTGAAAGGGGGTTGTGGCGAGGTGGGTGTTGGTCTCTTCTCCCAAGTAAACAGCGATAGGACGAGAGGAAATGGCCTCAAGTTGCACCAGGGGAGGTTTAGATTGGATATTAGGAAAAATTTCTTCACTGAGAGAGTGGTCAAACATTGGAACAGGCTGCCCAGGGAGGTGGTAGAGTCACCATTTCTGGAAGTATTCAAAAAACGTGTGGATGTGGCACTTTGGGACGTGGTTTAGAGGGCATGGTTGTGTTGGGTTAATGGTTGGACTTGATGATCTCGAAGGTCCTTTCCCACCTTAGTGATTCTGTGATTCTGTGATAACTTGACTGAATTCCAATAGGTATAAGGCAAAAATACTTTCACACCTGGAAAATTGCCTACTGTATTTCAAGTCTTTCCTCCAAAATGTTAGAGCACCACGACCTTTGAATAAACTGGTTTTGTAAACACTGCAAAATATGAAGTGTTCACGTCATTTTTGAAGACAGAAGAATTATTTTTGCTGAAAAGAAATTGCCAGAGAGAAAATTTGTATTGAAAAGAAGAAATCATCTGAACAGAGAATTGCATACAAAAGTGCAGTCTGACAGTTTAAAGTTAAAATAGATAAGATATCTACCATTCAGATTATATTAACTATTAAACTACAGTGAAAATAGCTGAAAGAATTGGATTTTTTTGTTGTTTAAAGAGAAATGTAATGAGCAGTCTTTAAATATACTAAAAGTTCATGAGTGCCTCTATGCTAAAGTTTTCTGTAAAAAGGAGTTAACTTACGTTCATGGTGAGTAGTACAAGAAATAAGACTTAAATTCCAATAAAATATTATTATAGTCAGATGTAACATAAAAGCCTAATACAAACCTTCGGGGCAGATGTGAACTGCATAACCTCTTAAAATGCTCCCTTACCTTTTTTAGGGGTCACAGTATATTGACAATTACTAGGTCCATGTGGTATAAAAACACGTTACAACAAGTGGAGCAGGATCAAAATTGCCTGTCACGTTTAAAGACTCTGCAAACCTGCAGAAGAGGTTCTGCTTATGGAAGAAATTAAAGATTGTTTCCATCAGAACACCCTATAGTGGGATGAATTGTAAAATATTTTAAAAATACAGATTCTTCAAATATTGTAATTCAGCAATCAAGAATGTCTTGCCATAGATTTTACAGTACTCTTCTCTGGAAAAGCAAAAACAGATATGTGACTACGTACTGATTTAAAATCCATAGCCTTTACATGCAGGGTCTTTAAGACCACAGCTGCCTAAAATGACGCTAGAAATACCAAGTTTATCTAGTGCCACCACATTTTCCTATAATGTCATACATGCAGTTGGAGAAAGGGACTTAGATCTCCATCAGTGGGACAATTAAAAGTAGCACTGTTAGTTTTGTTTCTTCTGTCTTAATAGAAATTAATGGCTGTGGAAGCAGTTACAGTAGCAACATGAAATTTTATACGGGTGACAATTCTGTATATTTCAGTATTACATTGCAGCTTTAAAACAAATCCCTCTGGTCTTTTGTAGCATTCATTGTTTATTTATAGATTATTTATTGTTTATTTATATTTTGTGTCACACACAAAATAGATTTACAAAGATGATTGTTTTATGCTGTATTGTATCATCAAGGCAGCTTATAAGCTTATTAAATGTTACCTTATATTTGATTACTGTGTTTAATGCAGTTTATTGTCTATAAACATAACTATATAGACAAGTTTTAATTAGGGGGCCTCTTTCATGGAATGCTTAAAAGCAGATAGTGTTTGTTCCTGTTTTGTTTTCAACAGAAATACAGAAAAAGAGCATTTAGTGTTTACTTGTAGCCCAACTATCCCTGGAAATTAAAAGCTAGCAAAGTTGAACAAAATGACACTGTTTTGCAAGAATTAAACTCATCCTTGTGTTTAAAGTTCAGCATGCTCCTACACTTCAGAACTGACTGTGGACCAATAATAAATTACTCTCTTTTCCTGGAACTGAAAGGCTGCCTATTACAACAGCAGTAATACTGATAGCATAATCAGCATTTCTTAAATCTGATTTGTATCTCTTGTCTGCTGAGATCACATCATACAGCGTTCGTATATTAATATGTGCCAGCAGAAGGATGAATTGGCAGTTTCTGTCAATGCAGATGAAAATTTGTCATTTTTCAAATTAATTTGCATGCTTTAAGTATTTATAAATTAGAACAGAATATGGAATTTGATGTTTTTTCATATGTCTTTAAAGTTGCGAGTTGCAAGAACTCTTCCCAAATATGATCCAAATCCATATAATCACTGTTTTCCCACGCTGCAGGAAGGCTTCTGTACATTGTCACTAGAGTTTGGTCACTCAGGTGGCCATTGCCATAGCTGACCATAGAGTCATAAATGTGAGATACACACAGACATGTGTATACATACATGTAAGTCTGAGTAGGTAAGGTCAGTCTTGACCTTTTCACTGTTAATATAACTATAAATACAACACAGTTGTACTTACTTCCTTGTCTAGCATTTTTCCAGTATTGCAGCAATCTCTTCTTATTGCCGAATATCACATCTACTGGGTTAGGTGGTCACATTTTTTTCTATTTAACAGCTTCTGTGTTGAGTATTTGTATTTGTGGGACTTTTCCCAATTGAGCTGAAAGACAGGAGAAACAATATCAGCTATACTTACTCATATTAATACTGGTTTATAAGATTATAGGAGTTTGTTCTTAAAGCAACTTTCCAAGTTGGGAGTTCATTTGTCTACTTTTGCCTGTTTAGGTAAGTGTGTTTTCAACCGCGAACCTACTACAGAAACTCCTTATCACAGGGCTAGGATTACTGTAGTATTAGATCTGTATGTGAAATAACTATATACTAATTTAAAAGCAGTAATATTAGTGATACTTCAAATCCCAGTCATCTCTTTTCTGTATTTCTTTAAACCATATCTGTCTGCTTTTGCCTTCCCGTACATCTGACGATAGGAGAAAAGTGGGACAGAAAACCATCAAAACAAAAGTTACTTTTGCTTTTACCTTTTTAATGACAATATTTTTGATGTGAACTTTTATTTGTACCTCTGTTGCCAGGTGCCTGATTTGTTCATGCATTCTTGGTACTTTCAGGCACTTTATATGCACTGTTCTTTGGGGGTAATGCTGTTGTTGAACTTACAGCTGAGGGAGGATTGTTCCACTAAAGACAGACTGGAGTAAAATCACTTTTGTCTTTCTTTGAATGCAATACATAATTTTTTTTTTCTTAATTTCTATGATGAAACATGTAGGTTTTAAAATTTCCAATCGTTGTTTCTTCTTTATGCTGTTTTTAGGCAATCCGAAGTTTCCAGGTATCCTTACACATCTTTCCAATGAACCCTGAAGTATGGAAAGAGGACCTTTCCTGGGCAAGAAAACTACATGAACAACAGAAGGCAACAAAGACTGAGGCAGTGCAAGCACTGGCAAAAGAAAAAGAGCTTGCACAAGAATCAATCCCAGACTATGACTTTGAAAGTGATGAAATTGTGGCAGTCTGTGCTGCCATCGCAGAGAAGGAGAAAGCTCTTTCAGCAGCTAAAACAGTAGTGATTGTGTCTGCTTCGGGCACAGTAGAGACGGTTACTGAGAAGGAGAATTGTCTTACAACTCCTGATGAAACAGTTTTCATCAGAGCCCGGTAGGGCAGCCTTATGGGTTGCCATACTGTTCTGAGAACTAGTGTTATTTATTGTATTAGGATTGCTTTGTTTTTGTTTTTTAAGCAGTAGAGAGCCTACAAAAGTTAAAGACTTGAAGTTATTTTTCTTTTGTAAATTGAAAAAGCAATGACCTGAGTTGTTCCATCCGCATGTTTGGTAAAGAAAGCCAAGAGTTGATTCTAAAAAACTTAGGAACAAATGTAACGCTTAACTACATTAAGCTGAAATGCTTAACTACATTCTAACAACTTCTTTCATCTTTATGTATTTGTTAATTTTACAAGTTAATGTCTACATTGTCCCAGTAATTAAAAAGCTTTTACTTAAACTGTAAAAGAAAAAGGGATTTAAAAAAAATCTATTTCAGTCCTCATTCATTAACATTATTTATCTTCCAGTTAAAGCGTAATCTGTTCTCTGCTATCAGAAGTCCTTATTTTCATTAAGATTACTTTTTTCATGAGGAAGTTTCCTGTGAAGCAGAGATGGATTATTGTTTTGCTTCTGTGTGTGTGATACATCTGGCATCTGATTTGTAGTCAAATGAAATCAGTAGAAACCTTTATGTTGCCTTCATAGGTGAATGGGTTAAACACTTCTGATTAGATGAAAGGAAATGCTATACCAAACAATTCTCTGAATGCTTAGTTGTTATTAAATGTTTCACCAGAAGAAAGAACATTCAGCTGAAACTGAAACTGGCCTTGCCTTATCTTGAGTGCCATGCTACAGACATTACCAAAAGTGAAATAGTGGGAGTTGGAAATAGATGTGTCTGAAGTGTATGACGTTTAACCTTCTTTTTCTTAGTGAGGCTAATCTGATAAAGGGAGTCAGTTTGTTTTTCCTCATTCTTAGGACCTGCCATTTAAAGTATGTTCTTAGTGAACCAGTTTTTTGGGACAGCATTGCCCGAGTCTCCTTTTGTATCCTTTTTGGATGCTGTGGTGGGTATTCACGTTTTGTTAACTTAGAGGCATAACATAGGAGTTTTGTTCAATATTCATTCTTCTTTAGGAGAAGGCGGCCTGTTTCCTCACACGGGCAGTTAAGAGAGACAAAGTCAGGCAGTTTCTTTGTGCTCTGTGCCGAGACTGGTCTTTTTTCATTGTCTTGGAGACATGGTAGAGATGGTCGCCTCCTAACTGGACTGGAAAAAATGGTCAGCTGAGGAATTCCCAGAGAATTCAGGATTGGGAACACATAATTTCTACTTGATTTTGGTAACATTTTGCATGATAAAAATAATTGAATAATAGATTTTTAGACAAGTGATACGAGTCATCTTTGCATTTTTCATATCTGATTTATATTTTCAAAATAACACATCTTAGAAAGAAATAATGTTGCTTGAGAACCATAATGATTTTTGTAATAGAATGTGTATTGTAGAAAAATTATTTATCTCAGATCATACTTTCAGTTGAATATTTTTATTTAAGAGGACACTTACAGTCTTTGCAGACATCAACTGTCCATTTCAAAAACTTAATTGCTATGTTGTACTTAATAATTTTTCATTAATTTTTGCAAGATTCTTCCTGAATATATTTTTGTATAGATGTGAATTTTTAGATCTGTGCTTGCACATGCACACAAAAAATTTACATTTTTTAACAACTCTTGAGTATTCAAAATAATTACACCAACTAAAATATATTAAGAAATATAAAACATCACCATGCTACAATTGTATTTGTTCATTCAGTTTAAGGAATAGATCCTAAGTGCTTACTGAATAGGCATTTGATCAAGATATGTTTTGGTTGATGGATTAAGTTGTCCCAGTTGAAGAATTTCTTAATCTTATTTTTCCTAACAGTTTAAATAGTACAATCTGTTCAGCCATAGGAAGAGTTAGTATAAAAAGGATTTGGACAGATCTCTTCAAAGAAGAGACATTCTCTGGCTAGAAAAGGAAATGTGCAAGAAGCTGTAAGGTATGTTTTAATTTTGAAGGAGCTTGCTTATAATCCAGCACACCTTCTTTGTGCTTTCTATTTGCCGTCAGTGTTATGTATCTTCTTATACTGGAAGGACGGCCCCCCTCCTTTCAGAGGTCCATGTTATCACAGAATCTGTTTCCACTGAAGTGATTCACAAAATTCTTACTGCCTTCAAGCATTGCCAAACTAACGGAGGGGTATGCATCTACACCATCAAGCAGAATGGCCATGCCAGGCTTGAGGGGTGGTTGTTTCTGTCCCCTGCAATAAATGTGTTTTCCTTCTCATTAGAATTCTATGTATTGTCAGGGGTGTAGTCTCTTGTATAGAGCACTGTACAGCAGATAAGTTCTCATGACACTATTATTCTCAAACTGGGAAGAAGTTCAAAAAGTGATGACTTCAACATTGGTTTTTGTACAGCATGCCATGTTTTGCATGTATGGGATTTTTTGGATCTGTTTGAATAAAATACTGTCATCTCTGCTGCTTAGTGATGTCTGTTTATTCTTTTGGTTATAACAAGAATAAGGGTTACCGTTGACCATTTTAGAATGTTACTCAATCAGTTGGTTTTTTTCTGTCTCTGCTGACAATGTTAATGTGTTACAGTAAAAAAAAAAAAAAAAGAAAAAGACTTGTCAGGAAAAATGTTTAATAAAAGGTAGTGCTCAGCACTTTTAAAGCTGTCAGGGGTATACAAATGAGAGGAACCCAAAGGCAAAAGCCTTTATTATATAAAATAGGGTATCTGTGAAGAAGACCTCCACTTTGGCAG
>NW_010548182.1:23774-26020 GCF_000687285.1 Phaethon lepturus
GGAATTTATTTTTATTGTTCTTCATCACTAGTGGCAACAGCTGCAGTAGCTTCCATGTGTTTGCCTCCCATATGAATCAGATATTAAAATGCTGAAATGTTGCATTGTTGTTAAAGAGGAAATCTCAACAACAACAACAGTAGGTTAGGTGGATTAATTTAGCTTAATTTCAAATCTACAATTAAACATTTAAATATAGCGTTTTCCCTTTGAGTTCCTTTATATCTGGTGGAGAGAAATACACAGCTTCAGAGGGCCATTCATATGCCTTATGTTAGATAAGTATCTTAGAATGAGTTGAATCGGCCTCCCAAGGTGCCTAGTTATTTCCATTGACTACAAAGGAAGCTGAGGGTGACTGGCAGTTAATTTCAAATACTGAAACAAGGCAGATGAATTCCACCCTTATAGATGGAGATAAGTATTTTTTAAAAAACTAAACATAGATTATACTGAGAGAGGATAAAACCTTTCTGACAATACTAGAGGGTAAAAAAAGTATGGATCAGATAACACAACGGTGACTCTAATTTGATAATACTGTAAAAGATTGGATTTTAAAAGTAGTTAAGGGAGAGGGAAAAAGCAAATGTAACAGTTTCCTGTACCACTCTAGTTCCTGAAAGTTGTCTTTGAATCTGGTGTTGGGGATCAAGATGAGAGAGGCAGCATTAGAAACTTACCTGGCCATACAAGGTAAGTGCTCCCCAGATCCTAAAACCAAGTGTAGGGAGGTAAAAACTCATGTTGAGAGCAGGTGCTCTCAATTTATTTTGAGGTCATATAAAAGCTGTAGAAACCAATAAGCATAGTGAGGACTGGTATACAGGAAAGCAGAAGCATTTGGGCTTGGTTTATTGGCAGGTTGCAAACACCATGTGTTGTAGGTGGGTATCATGTTAACATCGTGTTCTTGACTGGATTGCAGACCGTGGCCTGTGGTATCTCCAGAGAGGGCTACTTTAGAAGTGGGAGAAGTTTCTGAACGTGGATGATTTCTGGATCCTGCCAGATGTGCTAGCCTGGTTTTGAGAATGATTTTTCTAGGAGCTGCAACTCCAGGAGCTCTTAGGGTTGCAGAGGGTAAATGATCAAGGAGAAAAATTGGAGGTGGGGAGTGAGTTGACTATTTGGGTTCAGAAAGCAGATGATTTAGACTTGGCTGGTTTCCGGATCCAGTAGAGCTGGCAGATTAGAACAAGGCCTAGGAGTGGAAAGGTCTGGTGGTACCTAGTATCTCTAAATCTGCCTTAAGTAGAATAGATTTGCAGTTGTGTCTAGGAGCGGAACTGAAAACTTTGTAGCAAGCTGCTTGGTTAGGATGATGACTGGTGCCATCTGAAGATAGCACATTACACTGATTTTGTTAGTGCTTTGACATTGTGCCTATAGCACCAATTTGAGTCAGGCAGCACTAGTGTTGCAGACAGCAGAAATGTATAAGCTTGATTTAAAACGGGATCCTACAGCCCGCCCCTGTAGTCCAAGCCCTCTGTCAGGATATCCTACACCCTAAACCTGGTCCCAGTCACAGTGCTAACTTACATTACTCATCAGAGATTCAAATTAATCTACAAACTTTCGTAGAAACCACTGTCTTTTACAGATACCGGCTGTCGTCGTGCCTGTGGTGGGAAGATTCCCTGAGCCGTGCCGTAGGATGGGGACTGACTTACACTGAGTTTGGGCTAGGGCTGGGCACGGGGTGGGCGGTCTGGCGGTGCCTCTGGATGGAAAGGGCTCTGTGAAGCGGTGGCCTGGGATTTGCGGGCAGGGACAGACTGCTGGGAGAGAGGGAGTGGGAGTGCCAGTCACAGGACTGGGAGGATGGAGTCAGGGAAATACGATTTTGGTATGAGAAATTTTTGAATGGCAAATCAGTGCATTTTCTGTGAACGCAGAGGACTGGGGAAGGTGGATACAGATGTGGAAGACAGGTGGTTTTGGGGCATATGGGTCGGATCTCTGAGGGCTGGGAGTAAAAGGGAGCTATTCTGTGTGAGGTGGGAAGCCCTTTTGAACGTCTGGAAACTCCTCGAGACGTAGCAGGAAAATAACCTCTTAACTTCCGTCTGGCAAATTAATCTCTACAACGCTGTAGCTTTATTTGACGAGACTTGTTACGCTGAGGGAGGCTGGGGAAGATAACTCAGTAATGTGTTTGCGGTCAGCACAGAGGAGGAGGGTGCCAGAGCGGAGTGGGCCTGTCGCCAGCGGAGGGAGACGTTACGGTCTGGCACCCTAAC
>NW_010548182.1:26069-28075 GCF_000687285.1 Phaethon lepturus
CGTCTCTCTGCAGCCGGGCGGTAGAGGTGCTCCCGGCCTGTCTCTGTGCGCTGCCATGGAGTTGCGGCAGGCAGTGCCAGCGCTGCTTGGGAGGCTTTGTCATCTGCGGGCTGGCTGGGAATCCTTGAGTTCATTACTGAGGCAGTTAGCGTTGATGATGATGTGTGCTGTTGAGTCCAGTCCACTACTGACACACCAGCAACGCTGCGGGCAGGAGGAACGCCTCAGGCTTATCCTGTGGGTCTGCTAAGGCAAGCTAGAAGATCAGCTACTTCAGATGGTCTGTTCTTGCTTAAAGCTCTTCCTGACATGTATTTCTCATCAGTAATGACGAGAAATAATCCTAATAAAACAATACTAATAAAATAATAAAATTAAAAACCAATTAAAAATAATACTAATAAGCCCTTGCTTATTTAAGTACTTACTAGACACTGTAGACACTTAATTCTGTCGTGGCGTACGGTACCAATGACACTGGTGCGCTGCTGTGAAGGTGTGGTCCAGTCTTGGTACGGGTGGTGTGTCTGCAGGTGGCAGTCCCACCTGCCCGCTCTGCCAGGTCCTGTTTCCTGTCTTGGGAAGTACGATGAGTGTGTTCTATCTGTTGGTCACGAGTAAGCAACCGACAATAGTTAAGTGGTTTAATTGCAAAGACTTCAGGCAGATCTTGATCTGCAGCTGCAGTAGGAACTTGAGTAATACTGCTCTCCAGCTGAACTGGTGGAAAAGTGGCTAGCTGCAGATATTTATGTCGAGATTTAACTTCACTTTCTACATATATCAAGGCAAATAAGCTCAACTTCTCCCCTGCTAAAGGAAAATAATGGAGCAGGCCTGAGGTTTAATTGAGCATAGTTTTTTATTTTTGTTTGTTTGCATGCAGGATTTTCATGGCTCCATGTTAGTGCTCCTTGGGACATTTTTGAAGATGGCTGCCTCTCGCTGATGGTCATCATGCTGTGCAACTTACAGAACAAGGTATGTTTTGACAGCAGATGAGTGCAAAGTGTTCCAAGATGGCAGGCGTGTTAAGGTGAGGAGCTGTCACCGAACGGCAGACTCATAGAAACCTCTGAGATCAAGCAGAACATTTCTGTTTAATTGTGATCTCCAAAATTACTTTAGTCAGTACAACTGCTTAAACATATCAACGTAAGGCTCAAGATTACAATAAAGCATTTCACATGAAAACACCTTAAGCAGCATAACATGCTTAGTATTTGACAAAACATCCTCCAAATATCTGTACAGAATTATTTTGATCAACAGTGTTTCTGGAACAAGATCTAACCCTTACAACATAAAACACAAAACTCCTTTTTGTCAGTGGTTAAAAGCTGGTTTTTGTGATGTGTTTGCCATTAGAACTCTAGGAACAAATGATTTTCAAGGGGTGCAAGACCAGGATATGTTTCTATATAACCTATACTTTTAAATGAAGATTCTGCTTCCATGGTTTTGTACATTTATTTGATGGAGTATCAGATTACACAGTCATAAAATTCTATTTACTATTTAAAGTAAAATGATAAATGTTATGAAAAAATACCTTTATTACATCAGTGATGCTTTAACTAAAGTGAATATTAAGACTATTAACCAGGGGTTGAAAGTTTCAGGCCCTGATACTGAAAGCACTTCTATATGTTCCTTAACTTTACATGTAAGGAGTCTCCCTGGTAGCAGAGGGACTACTCTGACGGGCGACGTTAGGAGTGTGCCTACGTGTGTGCAGAATGTGGGCCGAAGTACTCGGAGAGGTGCAGACGTGTTATACAGAGAAACATTCTCAGCACATAAATAAAATCTGGCTTTTTAGTATGTACATATACTGAAAAAGAAATATTCTTAACTGAAAGGATGTGTTTTCTTTTTCTTTCTTACTAGCGCACATATTCCCATTTCACTCAGAAAGTGCTTATGTATTCTCAGCTAGAGAATTGCCTCATCAGCTGTGAAGGTAGCATGGACAACAAATCTAAACCAAGAATGTCTTATCAGCA
>NW_010548182.1:28106-31449 GCF_000687285.1 Phaethon lepturus
GGGAAAGAGAAGGCTGGCAATCGTTCTGTATACCTTGTATTAATAGAAAACCTTCTCATAGAGAAGAATAGGCTTTTAAATATTTTCAATCCTGATATATATACAATGGTAAAAATTCACATTTTCATGCTTTAATGAGACACTTTAAAATCCTGCCCCAGGCAGCTCTCAGAGTAGCTGTGTCCAGTTCCTAGCAGCTGCCTCACATTCAGCTCTAGTACCAGAAGCTTAAACTCTTGATAGCTGAGCAACTATGGGGAGAGAAAACACAGTTCTACCAGATTTGGGAAGGGAAAGAAAGAAAAAGAAAAAAGAAAGTGACAGGTGTTTCTATTTCCAGAGGCCCCGTAGCTCCCCTGTGTCCCCGAATAAGACAAGGCAGTTCATGTTTCCAGTCCCGTTAGACCTGCCTTGTACCATTTCTGATGGCAGGGCACAAGTGCAGCGTCTGTTCCACACAGTCCTCAGTAGTCTAAAAGAAACGTACCCACCGCGTGGCAAGAGAAAAATAGCCCTTTGGAGCACAGCTGAACCCCTCTCCCCTCAAATAGGCAGAACACCTATCTATTGCACCAGTTTTTTTTTTCCAATGTACCAGGAAGTATCCCCAGGGTTGATGCCTTTCACGGCTATCTATATACACTTCTCTGATAAACTCAATGTCTCTGTAGGGAAGGTGACCTGGAGAGGGCTGCCCTTGGACGCAGAGCTGGCCCCGCCACCAGACCTGATCTCATTCACCAGGAAGACGCTCTCGGAGTCCTGCCCCTGTGAAGACTCCGAGGTCTCCGAGCTACGCAGTGTCCTGATTGACGTGGTGTCGGACTGAGCCAAGCTGGCACTGGGGCCCGGAAGCAGCGCGCGGCCCCCGACGCTGCTTTCGCTTAACTCCGGAGGATACAGCAGCGTTTGTGACGTGCTGCTGATCTCCCTCAGCTCACGGGAGATGAAGGAGGGTGACTGGCTTGACATGGCAGAGGAGGTCCTGCGGCCATCCACGCAGTTGAAATTGCCCCCTGAGTGCTGCCTCCGAGCCCCTCCAATGCGGCAGAAGAGGCATTTGATCTTCTCGATGGCTTTGCTGAGCACAGTCTTGCGGAGGAGGATGTAGACCCATGGGTCCAAAATGGGGTTCACCGAGGCAATGCGGATGGCTTGCAGGTCAGGGTTTTGCCTCACATCCCTCACTGACTCCGGCTGGTACAGCTGGTTCACAAAGACGCGGACCTACCCAATGAGATGGAGGAAGAGAAAGACACAATTATACAACTACATCAGGAAATCAAAGTTTACATTTATAAGCAGAGATATAGATTTGCTACTGTGAGCTACAAAAACAGACTAGGCTGGCAAAGCCAGGCATCTCAGATTGGCAGCCATGAGTTTATATTTGGAAATAGCAAAAAAATCAGAGAGTTGAATCTGCTGTAAATTTGCTGCCTTTGTTACAGGTAGGAAAGGAATGGCCCTTTCTCTCTCCTTCCCCTCATAATTAATCCTTGAACCTCCAACTTTTGGGTGATGTTTTTAAAAATTCCTTTTTCCTGAGAACCCAGGAGCAAAGATGTAGACCTGTATCCTGCTTCCTCAGTATACCCTGACTCTTTCGCTACCTGCAAAGAGATATCTGACTCCACTGAGGAGACCTGAACAATCAGTTCCTCTAATAACTGTTTGTTTAGAAACAAGCTGAGACAGATTATAATCCAAGTACACTAGATTCTGGAAACAAGTCCAGAGCTGTCAACTCCCAAGTTCAGAAACGCATTTTGCTGGCACCTGTCCTTACTGGAATTGTTTATATACCCTCAGCTGTTTGCTTGCTGCAGCATAGTCTGGAAAAAAGAAATGGGGCAGGGAAGAAAGAAAATAAGGAAAGGTCCCCCAGCTAGGAGATTTTTAATAGATCAAGATGATGAGATGATTGCAGCACTAGTGGACTGGAGTGCTCTGTTCTCCTGCACGGGCCAGCATTTTGGTCCTACTTTGAAAAGCATAAAAATACCTACGAAGTGGTCAAAAATTTAAGATGTTGAAGCTGCTGCATGAAGTGACTATTTAATTTCAGCAATTTTACTTTATCATGCACAAAATTTATGACTAAAGGGTCCTGTCTTCTACACAGAAATATCTTCTTCAGCTTCTTCCTTTGAATCCAAGAAAAGAACTGGTAACCTACTCCCTCTCCTGGTTTAGAAGCCACTATTGTAAATGCTACTGTGAGGAAGGCACAGTCCGATTCTTTGGTATCAGTCGTTATCTTTCTGGTGTCACTAAGGAGGATGGCATCATACGGGTTTGTTATGCTGCTCAGGCTCAAATGGCTGTTCTCCCATTTTAGCAAGAACTAAGCAGTGTCCAATTATAGGAAAGCCACTGAAAAGAACTGATAATGGAAGACGCTGTTTTCTTCAGATTCCTTAAGGTAAGTAAAAATAAATGCCTTAATTATCTTATCTGATACAGTAAAAACCTAGTGGCAAAATTACAAGGTTTTTAAAATCTCACCCTTGACTCCTGAAATGAAGTCTTGCCTAGCTAGGATGTTAACAGACAAGGAGGTAGACAAGCATTTAAATAAACAAGCCAAACTAGAACAGTCATTTTTATTTTAAGTCATCTTTATTAGAAGTTCTGCATGAGAAGCTGTCCAACTCTGGTGAAAAATTTCACAATTCTGTTTGGAGAAGTTTTCCTGCAGCGGGGCAATGTGGCGGCATTCAGCTTGTCAGAATTCAGAGACCGAGTGTGCTCCAAAGCTATCAATGAGGTATGTCTGAAACAATGCGGAGCCCCTCTTTGGAAGTCCTATGCATATAGCACTCTCAAACTGCCTGTCAAATCGATGATTGCCTGTATTGCCTTTCTCAGTACTCTTATCTAGGCTTATGCGTAACAAAACCTGCCCATGGAATTCAGAAACTTGGGAAAATCTTGAATTTATGCAGCAGTATAATGATCCGAGTTTTATCCCCGGTTACTTTCCTAATGATTTCTAACACTGCAGATGCCCTTTTGGCAACTAATTTATCGACCCTATTTTTCTGTTAACACAGAAACACTCTTAACGTGAAATTCAAGTCCTTCAAAGAGTACTCCTATGCATATGGAACTTATTTTCATGGTTTTTTCTTTTCTTAAGCTTTGCTCGCTTTAAATCTTTTCGTTATTTATTTTGCAGCAGCCTCCGACCCGACATCCACCACGACGTGATGCCATGCGTCGCTGCCTGAGGGAAGACCGGCCCCTCCAGAGGCCGAAACTTGCAAAGACCCACGGTCTGGCTGGTATTCACGGAGGATTCCTTAAGAACGCCCTGACGGCCCGAACCCCTCGGCGCCTG
>NW_010548183.1:0-8888 GCF_000687285.1 Phaethon lepturus
GATGTGGCGCTTCAGGACATGGTTTAGGGATTATTTTGGTGTTGGGTTAATGGTTGGACTTGAAACTACATCAGCCAATTCCCTCAGGACTCTGGGATGCATCTCATTTGGTCTCATGGATTTGTGTATGTTCAGGTTCCACAGATGGTCTCAAACCTGTTCTGTTACAGTGGGAGGAACTTCACTCCCTCAGTCCCTTCCTTGAAGTTCAGGGACTTGAGAGATGTGGGAAGAGTGAAAACTGAGGCAAAAATAGTTGTTGAGTACCTCGGCCTTCTCAAAGTTGTTTGTCACTGGTTCTGTGTCATTTTGTTGCTTTTCTGATTAACATATCTGCAGAAACTCTTCTTATTCTTTGCATCTCTTGCCAAATTTGGCTCGACAGTGGGCCTCAGCTTTCCTGATCCCATCCCTACACATCTGGGCAGCGTCCCTCTTTTCTTCTCAGGATACATGTCCCTGGTTCCACTGCCTGTGCATTTCCATCTTATGCTTCAGTTTGACCAAAAGATCCTTACTTAGCTGTGCTGGTCTCTTGCCTGCCTTGTGTAATTGGGCATATTCCCAAAAGGGAATCGAGAGCTCCTGTACTCTAAGAAAAATGTCCTTAAATAGCTGCCAGCTGTGCTCTGCTCCTTTATCCCTGAGAACATTTTTCCGGGGGATCCCATCCACTAATTCCTTAAACAACTAAAAGTTTCAGTCTCCTAAAATTCAGGGTCTTTAATCTTTGTTTGGCCCATATCCCTTGAGATTGTGAATTCCAGCAGGCCATGATCACTGCAGCCCAGGCTGCCACTGATTTTGACCTCTCCGATTAGTTAATCTATGTTGGTAAGCAACAGGTCCAGTAATGCTTCTCCTCTGGTTGGGCTGTTTGTCAGCTGGATGAAGAAATTATCCTCAGTGCTCTCCAAGAATCTGCTGGACTGCTTACAGCTTGCTGTGCGGTTTCTCCAGCAGATGTCAGGTTGCCTGAAGTCCCTCAGCTGGATCAAAGCCTGTGAGTGTGATGCTTCCTGTAGTTTAATTAAAAATGCTTCATCAGCAGGCTCGTCTTGACTGGGTGGCAGGTAGTAAGCGCCAACCACAAGGTTTTCTTTGTTGGCTTGGCCGCTGATTCTATACCCATAAGCTCTCAGCCTGTTCCTTGCAGTTTTTCAAAGACAGCTGTCTGCAGTGAATCCATTTTTTCACAGAGAGGGCAACCCCACCACCCCTCCTTCCTTGCCTGTCCCTCCTGACCAGTTTATAGCCATCAATTGCAGCGCTCCAGTCATAAAATTTGTCCTACCAGGTTTCAGTGATAGCGATTAGATCATACCTTTCCAGCTGTGCTGTCACTTCCAGCTCTTCCTGCTTGTTACTTGTGCTACATGCCGTTTTACGGATTTGGTGTGTTTTAAGGATGGACCGATAAGTGATTGCTAAATTAATTATTTGGACATAACAGGCAATAGTTGGAAACTCAGTTCAGTGAGAATGTTTAGCTTTCAGTGGTTAAGTTTGGATTTTTAGTACTTTAAGCCACTTTTTTCCTGTCGTTTTCTCATTTGAAGTTCTGTGCCACAAGGCATTGCTGTGGTGATTCCTGGAACTTTATTGTCAGAGCTATTCCCCGAAGTGAAAAAGGTCCAGTTCAGGTTATAAGCTTGAGAACCTGTCTAAATGAGCAGGTACTAGTTTTACTTTAGGAAGCTGACTGCTATTTGAAATAATACTTGTAAGCAGCTACTGAAGAAAGTAGAAAATTGAGTTGAGCAGCAAATTCTGGGTACTTGAAGTAACTCAAGTTAATATTCATTTTAATGAGCAAAGAATGATAGCTGAACTGCTGCCAGGGATTACCTTTTTCCATGAGTTGAAGTAGCTCTCTGTGAGCTCTCTGTATAGGCTGTTTCCAAGAAAAATCATGAGGTATCTGTTTTAGATAAGTTTTATTACTGGAAAAATGGCACATTCTTTTAGAGACTAGTGATTTGTCCTCCCTTTGTTTACAATGTGCTCTTTTAACAGTCATTTATTTCACCCTGCTGTTTTGTTTTGCATCCCCTTGTTATCAGAAGAAGGTATGGTCTCTTAGATAGCCAGAGCTTGAACTATAGATGAGTGTCTTAAATTACTCCAAATGACAGAAAACAACGTTTTGTCTCTGAAGGAGTGGCATATTTTCTGCTATACACATAGTGATGTGAGGTCATTTGCTAGGCACATTCAGTATGTTTAACTGTGTGGTCTTCAGGAATAGCTGTACGTTGTTTTCATTAATAGCAAGCATTACATCTGTCTTGTCAGCTCTGAACTTAAGCAGCTTACTTATTCCTTGCACCTTATCACAGCAGGGCACTCGGCAAGCTGAGAGACTACACTGTCCAAGTCTGACAAATATAAGTCATAAAGCGATGTCAACATTGTAGTGATGGCACTGCAACCTACATCATCTTCCAATTTCTCCAGTAGCCTATATGTTACAGTGACACTGTATGACAGAAAGTTCTCTTGCTGAGCAGCCAGTCTGACTGTCTGTTTTTTCAGCACCAAAGGTGGGGTGTCCAAATGTGCCATAACAAAATCACACCTAAATTGTTGTAAGTTAATAAAATGAGTAATGAGTATGTTACTTTGATATTGCATAAAGTTTAACTGTGAAACTGGGCAGATATAGGGGTATATAAACACAAGTAGAGGCTGTGGAAATATCCTGAACTGAATTTGAAAAATTATGTATTCCTCTGCCTTTTGGACATCAGAACTATAGTAGGAGATGTGTTCTTACACAAGTGTAACTCAACAGGGCTCTAAATAAAGAAGCCATTGCAAATAGAATCTTTGTTTCAAAGACTTTCTTATCCTGGGGAAAAGTTAATACACATGAACCTTTAGTCTTTTGCATGGTGTCTCATGTTTGTCATCCCTTTTTAGAGAATTGTAGCCATCTACCTTATCTTTTAATGTTAAGGCAACATGTTAGTCATTTAAATGATGGCTAGAGGGAGTGGAAAAAATAGAAGAATTATTCATATTTCATGATTCTGTATGATACTTAGCTAGCTTGGTCCATAGCTTCTTGGTTTTCTTCTGCAATATTGAATATCAATTCTTTAATGACAGAGGAACTAGAGTCTTGCAGCTAGGCGACACTCATGTGATTTTGGAGAACTTCGAGATCTCTTGAGTAGTAAGGCTTGACTTACACTGCAGATGTCCTTTGGTTGGGAGCCTTTTGCTTTTAAACCATCGTGGAAGATTGTTTTTATCCTCATGAGAGGTCTTTTCTCTTTTAACTGAAATCTGTTTGCTGGCTAATTAATTTTGCTGTTATAACACAATTTGCAGTGTAGACTTATCCTAGTCAGAGCTGTCTATAATGTACATTTTTCCAGTTCAGCATCATAGTTTTAAGACACCCCATCTATCTGAAAAATATTGTGGTCACCGTGAAAGTTGCCTTTGAGATAACTATCATGCAAGTCTCTTCTACCCTTAGGTATTTTCTGTTTGCAATAATCCCATCTACTTCTTTAACTAGTCATGGTAGAAATTATCTCATTATAGCATGTAGAAATTGGATAGCTTTTAAATAGAAATTTGCAACTCTCTGCTGGATGTGCCTTGTTAAGTTAATGGGAAACTTATGCTCTTAGTAGCTAAAAGTTTACTGAATATGTCACAGAAAAGATCTGCTATCCCTTAGTTTTGAGTGTTTGTTTTCCCACATGTAAGCTCACACATAAGTAGTTGCATTGCTTTGATACAAGTATTTGTCTAAGTAGCACAGAGATAGAGGTTAACGATTTTATTTACATTATTCTTTGTATTTCTCTTGGAGGCTTAACAGAACATATGAAGCCAGAAAGATTTGACTCATTTGTTCTTTTTGCACAGAGATTGAATGTCTGAATGATCCAAGGTCATTTTTTTAGTCAGTAACTTCTTGTTTTTCTGTAGTGAGAATATAGAATTTATGCTCCAGAGAGTTTATGGTAACTATTGTCTAATTTCCATGCTTCTGCCATTTAATTTCAACATTTTTATTTTTACCCCCCTCTGATCAGGTTAATGATTTGAGGTGTTCTAACCTTCCATTCTGTTTTAAATCCTTTCATTATGACATAACTTATTATCACAAACTCTTTTACACAAATGTACTTCAAACTTCTGACTTCAGGATTCATGGCTCCTTTTCTTCATCTCAGAGAAATGAGATGCTCCATTTGTAAAAGGCAGAAGGGCTTTGGTCACTTTCACAGATTTGGTGTGGACTGGAAAAAAGCACAGAGTTTATTCCATATATATTATATATCTTGTGGATTCCTAGTCTTCAACAGGATTGTAGGTTTTATTAAAACATATACACACACACACACATATAAAAAAATCTCTTGAATCTACCAGTGCAATTTTTTTTTTCTTTAATTAGAGAGACCATGTATGGCTATTCTTAAATGGATGCTTGTTTTACTTAAATGATTGTTTCCAAAGTTAGTGACAGCAGAAGAGATAAGACAGCCAGCAGGTTTTTTGCTACTGCACTGCTGTATTGATTTACTGTAACTGAATGACACAACTTTACCACTTTTTTTTTTTTTTCCTTTTTTGTTGTTTAGTTTTTTAGGTGCTATTATTCAGCCAGTTTGGGCGACAATGCCAAATAATATAGGAAGTTTCAAAGCGTCCCTGATGTATTACTTTAAGGCAGCAATGAACACTACTAATGATTATTCACTGGGTGATGTTTGCAGCTATTACTTTTCAAGGCTTTCCTTCTGTGTTTGTACAGTTGAGTAATTGGGACTAGCATGCAAGCAGGTGTCAGAGGAATACTTGCTGACCAAACATTTGTATAATTCAGAGCTTTGTGTGGTCCTAGACAGCTCCTAGTAAATTACAAACACTTGTTCAAATATTGCCAAATGTATGAGACTCAGCTCTGTTTCATAATGATTTCAAAATAAGTGGAAAAAAATGGAAGTGTAGAGATTACAAGGGCAGGTAATCAACATAGAAATAACGGAGATATATTGGGTATTTATCCCTTGCTAACTGATTACTTTTAAGAGAGAAAAATTAAGATCAAGATTCTTTTCAAGTTGAGTGTGATGAAATGGTCAGTGAGCAGTCAATGGCATTATGGATAAGACTTGGTAAATTTTCAATATATCTCATCTGTTTGAAAGGAGGGTTGATATTGTAAACTGATTTTCTCGTTTTTTTTTTTTTTAACTGAATATCAGAAAGCAAGGATTGAACCATTACATCACAAAAGGCAGAGCAAAATAAGTGGGTAGTTTCTTTCATGGATTTTCAGTTGGCAGCTATCAACATGTAAGCAACTGAGTAATAAAATCTTCAGGAACCAATAACTGTGTTGAGTATACCTAGTTTATGTTAAACAGGCGATCTCACACAGATTAGGTAGAGAAAGGTGTTATTGAGAGAAATAAAAAAAATTGTGTCTTTAGGTGTGATCACAGTGCTCCCTCAGGCTGAATTTTGAACAGCTGGACAAAGATATTAAGTCAAGAAGGAGATCACTTACAAGATCCCCATTTTACCAATTCTACTACTATTCTCACAGTGACAGTGGAAAATCCAATCTACCGTATGCCTTCTTTGCTCTGCATTTTGTGATTATGCTGTTGCATAATGCTATACCTATATGGTATCAGAGGTAGCCATTGCTTTAAAATCTTAATGGGCTGGAATTAAATTTCATGTAAATATCATAACCATTATGTGCCAGATATTTCAAAGATCCTTTCAAATCAGTAAGATGATTTAGTGTTATACTACACTAAGTGCTTTATTACATTTTATTTTGGTGTAGATGTTTTGTCAGGTCTCTCATCATGGCATAAGAGAGCCTTTCAAGTAGTTATGAAACAATGTGAATGATATCCACAGTATTTATTCTACCTTATCTTTTCTCTAAGGGGTGAATATTCTGATTATATTGTTTTTTTCTTTTTTTTTTTTTTTTTAAGTGTGGGCATTCCAGCATATCAAACCAACCTGGGGAAGAAATGTTGGTAGTACATGCTGTGCCACCTGGAATGGAAGGTGGTTAAGATAGTAGATGACCCTTAGTTCTTGAATGAATTTGTTCCAGTCTTAAGCTGGTCCTGTAAAAGCTGTCTTCTGTGCTATCAAATTCATTGTGAAAATTCCCACTATGCTTAGGTGTATGCAGCTGATCTGGTCTGACGCTTTCCTCTGCTGACCCCTAGTCAGTGAAGTACTTTGAGAGGGAAGACCTTAAATTTGTGTAGTTATTCTGTAGAGACCAGTTTAAAGAAGGAGAAGTAATCATACTGTACTTTTAGAGATGTTTGACAGCTTACCAACAGCTCACCTAATATTTTTTTATTAATATTTTTACTGAGAATAGGGACATTTATTAGAGGCCTGGGATTTTCTTTAGAGCTGTATAGATGTTTTATACTGTGAAAAATTGTAGTGCTTTGTGGAAATACAGAATTATTTTAAAAATTTGCATAAAGTATTAAAGCAAAATGAAATATTTAGTTTGAATTAAAACTTGATTTAATTTCTTTTTCAAGCTTTTGAAATTTAGAAAATTTAGACGTTTTTAATTCTGGTTTGGTTTTGTTTCTGGTGGGGTTTTTTTTTGTCATTAGAAGGTTGATGTATTTCATTTAGAAAATATCAAAATAGCTGGTGTCACTGTCATCCTAGAAATGTTTTTTATTGTGTTTCTGTGTCACTCATTTCTGTTTCATATAAAATTTTTATATCATTTAGATTTCTTAGGTATAGCTTCTGTTACAGATTTAAATTTTCCCTGCTTAAGTTAGGATATGATTGGAAGGTCAGATTACTGCACTGAATAATTCTGAGATCCTTTAAAAACTGAAAACGATGATGTTGCTAAATAGAACAAATACAGTTTTATAGGTACAGATTTTTAACTGTGAAGAAGAAATTCACACTGCTGAGCAAGACAGTCTAATATAGTGAAATTTTAAGAATGAGGGGATTGAATAAGGCTCAAAAATACATAAATGAAAGTGTATCAGGACTAACTTCATCAGTGGGAACAAAAAATGTTCTACATATTTTTAAAGTTAGAGTAGCAGCAAACAATCTTTTCAAATTCAACTTTTATTATAGGTGCTCGTCCTGTATTATAGGCATAAACAGTAGTATTTATTTATTTTATGGAAAGGTTATAAAGCACATGGTTTTCTATATTTAAATTCCTTGGTAGATCTTTCTTCTAAAATAATTAGGAATGTAAATGTGTAATTCTCCATAGCAGGTTACAACTTGTTATGGAAGGTTTGGAATGCAGCACTCAAGCTTTTGGTGAACTCTGTGAATTCTGTGCTTCTTAATTTGCAATTAAATTGCTTCTTATCTAAACACAAAGCTTCAAACTTTTCAGATATCTGCTAAATGGCAAATCTTGAGCAGCAAACTTGAAAAGGGAAAGACTTCATATAAACAGGGCGGTAGTTTGTGGTTTTTGATGAAAAGTCTTATTACAGTGTTTGATAAATCCGTCACCGAGGCGAGCTGCTCCGGAGCTGGCCCGGCCTGTGGCGGATCGGCAGACCTGGGCACACAGCTGGGTTTCCTGAGGCAGGGAAACACCAGGGTAGTGGAAGGACCCACCTGGAGCCAGCAGCTCTCGCAAGAGACGCTGGTGAGGCCTGGGCGTTGACAGAGGAACTGCGGCCGCCCCCGCACCTACACAAAGCAGTTTAGGGGGCACGAGCGGGAGGGTGTGGTGTGGCAGTTTGCATGACAGTTTGCGCAGAAGGGCGTCGTCACTCTACCAGCTCAAAAGGTCAGTTCAGCTGGTGGTCATCACCCTCCCAGAAGGACCTTAGCCATGGTATCCACCTGGTAGAAAGCCATGTCCTCTGCAGTCGCCAGAACTGATGTGATACCCAGACAGAGCTCCCACAAAAACATGCAGCCAGCCAGGTCTCAGACTGCAGGGCATGCCAGGGCACCTCGTTGGTAAGAGATGACAGTAGTGAGAATAGCTGTGTGTGGTGTGACCAGGTTGACCAGCTGCTCAGCCTGGTGGCAGAGCTACAAGAGGATGTAGAAAGATTAAGGGGCATCAGGGAGTCTAAGAAGGAGATGGAATTGGAACCATGCTCTGCCCTCCCTGAGACAGAAACAGGAACAACCACCAGAAAAAACACAAGCTCACGGGTGTCCTGTATGCTCCCCCCACCAGGCAGAAGGCAGTAACTTAAAGGAGAGGAGTGAATGGAAGCAAGTCTAGTCTTGGGGAGGCAGGCAAATGCCCCCATTGCCTACCTTGCCTTCCCAGGTGCCTCTATACAACAGGCTCTGGATATGGAAGATCAGTCAACTGATGATGTGGATGATGCTCCATCCACACCAGAGATGTTGCCAAGGTCAGAAAGGTCTATCCCCTGTATCACGACAACCTCCACGAACAAGAAAAGATGGGTTGTAGTTGTAGGTGACTTCCTTCTGAGGAGAACAGTCAGTCTAATATGCTGGACAGACCCTTAGGCAAGTCTGCTGCCTCCCTGGGACCCAAGTTAAGGATATCACTAGGAAACATTCTAGCCTGGTACAATGCTTAGGCTATATCCATTATTGCTCTTCCATGTGGGTGGCGATGAAGCTGCAACTCATAGTCCAAGGGCTAATAAAAAGAAACTTCAGTGCCTTGGGACAGTTGGTTAGGGAATCTGAAGCACAGGTAATTTTTCTCTCTATCCTTCCAGTTGAAGGAAGTGACATTAGAAGAAAAAGATGGACCCAGTCTATCAATTCATGGCTCCCTGGCTGGTGTTACTGCCACAATTTTGGGTTTTTTTGATAATAGGATGGTCTCCATGGCACCAGACCTGCTAGTGTCAGGTGTCCTCTTTCTTAAA
>NW_010548183.1:8930-12932 GCF_000687285.1 Phaethon lepturus
GCTTCAAACTATACTTGAAGGGGGAAGGGGATACTATCAGGCCTGCCCGTGACAAGTTATGGGACGACACACCAAGGTTAGAGAGTCGGGGTGTTAGCAAGGGCCCTGAGCCTGTTGCTCTGATACATGCTGAATACACTGGAGCATACTTGAAGGCTTACGGAGATAAGCCAGGGGCTCCTGAGGTAATGGGGGCCAACAGGGGAACAGTGGCGAAATACCTCAAAGGAGGTATTAACACACAAAGGTGTGTTCCTCTAAGAAGGTGACACAGCCAACAGCCCAGCTGAAGTGCCTCTACACCAATGCACACAGCGTGGGCAACAGACAGAAGGAGTTGGAAGCCACCATGCTGCTAGAAAGCTACAACCTTGTTGCCATTACTGAAACTTGTTGGGAGAACCCCGTGACTGAAATATGGCTATTGATGGCTACAAGCTGTTCAGAAGGGATAGGTGAGCATGGAGGGGTGGAGGGATTGTGCTCTCTGGCAAGAAGTGGACAGATTGTGAAGAGCTCTCTGAAGAATAGCCACAAGCAGGTCGAAAGCTTATGGGTAAAACCAAGGCAAAAAAGGGGACCTTGGGATCAGTGTTTACTAGAAGCTGCCTGATCAAAAAGAGCCTATTGACAAGGACGAGGAGAAGGCTGAGGTACTCAACAACTTCTTTGTCTCAGTCTTCACTGTCAGTGTCTCTTCCCACACCTCTTGAGGGGATGGCCTGCAGGACAGGAACTGGAGGAGCAAAGTCCCTCCCACTGTAAGAGAAAATCAGGTTTGAGACCACCTGAGGAACCTGAACATACACAAGCCTATGGGACCTGACGAGATGCATCCCAGAATCCTGAGGGAATTGGCTGATGTAGTTGCCAAGCCACTCTCCGTGATATTTGGAAAGTCCTGGCAGTCAAGTGAACTCCCTGGGGACTGGAAAAAGGCAAACATTGCACCCATTTTTAAAATGAATGGAGAGGACACTGGGAACTACTGACCTGTTGCAGCCTTTGCAGTATGCCTGGGAAGACCATGGAACAGATCCTCCTAGAAGCTATGCTAATGCACATGGAAGACGGGGAGGTGATTTGAGACAGCCAGCATGGCTTCAGCTAGGGCAAGGCCTGCCTGACCAACCTAGTGGCCTTCTGCAATGGAGTAACCACATCAGTGGACAAGGGAAGAGCTGTGGTTGTCATATATCTGGACTTCTGTAAGGCCTTTGACATGGTCCCCAGCAACATTCTGGAGAGAGATGAATTTGATGGGTGGACTATTTGGTGGAGAAGGAATTGTTTGGATGGTCATATCCAGAGGGTAGCGGTCATGGCTCAATGTCTGGATGGAGATTGGTGAAAAGTGGTGTCCCTCAGGGGTCTGTATTGGGACCAGTACTGTTTAATATCTTCATCAATGACATAGCCAGTGGGATTGAGTGCACCCTTAGCAAGTTTGCAGATGACACCAAGCTGAGTGGTGCAGTTGACATGCCTGAGCGATCAGATGCCATCCAGAGGGACCCGGACAAGCTGAAGGAATGGGCCCGTGTGAACCTCGTGAGGTTCAAAGCCAAGTGCCGTATCCTGCGCCTGGGTTGGGGTAATCCCCAGTATCAATACAAGCTTATAGCTTTAGGTTTACGTGAAGGAAGATTACCTGGCACGACAGCCCCTTTGTGGTCAATTTCTAATTGCATGAAGTCCAGATGCAGCTGTGAGCCTTGTGCTGGTTCTGTGAATATAGCTTTCATAGGCTGTTCAGTCTCTCTTCCATATTGTTTGGTCTCTTGTGGAAGCCATCAGCCAGCCAAGAGAAAACCTCAGGTTCAGGTCTTCAGTGGAATATAGATTGGACTGAATGCAGGACACACTATCTAGATCAGGAAAAAAATTTTTCAATGCTTCTTTTTTTTTTCCTCAGACTTCTGTTCTTCCATGATCTTGTTTTTATTTTAGTGGCATTTCACATAGTATTTCAGAGGTGTTGTCACTAAAAGAATATGGAAAGCAATTATTTTGATTCCTAAATATTTTCAAGATTTCAAAAAACCTTTGTGTATGAAATTGACACAAGCTGAAACCCTGGAGAATAAACATAATTTGAACTCATTTCCTGTCAGCAACATCTAAATCTGTATCTTAGTAATTTTGAAATGATTTATTTAAATTTTGACCCTTCTTTTTAACTTTTTAATACAAGGTAATGTTTCAACAGACAGTGTAACTTTTCAATACAGAGAAAAGTTTACAAAACAGTAAAAGAAAGTGTAGCTGTATAGAAACTTTAAATTGTTGATGCTATGGAGCAATGCTGCTGTAAAACTATGACAGACTAAATAGACTATAAGGAAATTTAGCCTTTAAAGGACAAGAAGGCTTCTACTTGTCTGTTTAATGAAGTGCTTCAGCAGTCTTCCAATGGGAATAAAGTATGCTGTCAGGCCCAGTGGTGTCATGCTAGAGCTCATACAGTTTCTGGAAGTGATTCTGTTATGCTGATTGCTTCTCAGAATGAAGGATGGGTCTCAAAAACCTGGGAAGTTACTTTGCATCCGGTTTTTAATTCAGAACATTAATTAAAACTGAACCTTCCTGTAGGTTTAGTTTTGATTGTAAAAAGTCTGTTGAAAAATGTTGTTCAGCTTTTTCTGGAGTACCACTAGGAATTACTGAACAAAATGTAAACTACTCCTTGAATCTGTCCATCTGCTTTCTTACACAATGAGTCCAATGCATTTTTATTGACAATGACTACTTTTTCCTTTTCAGCCTTCATTTAAATGGGAGACCAAATTGTAGTGTAGGAGGTTGACAATTACCATTCAACCTCTTGGTGATTATTTTTAATAAAAGGAATGTTGGAGTCCTAGATACAGTGCAATTTTAATGAAATAACGAGCTTCCTGACTACAGCAGACTGAGCTTTGTCTGATTTCTGCAATGATGAATTGACCATGTCAAACTTTGCAATCTAGCCTAGTGAAATATTTTACTATGAACGTTTAATTTTCATTCTTTATTTACGAAAGCAGTAGCACTGTCACAACGTGTTATCATATAAGTGCCATTTTGTGTGATTTATTTTAATGATTGTCACTTGTTGATATGTTTAGTGATTTTTGAGCCATATTTAATGCCAAAACCTCTAAGTATTCTGAAATGTAATGAGTCGGACATTGTTATTTTTCCTTAAATCAACACATAACACATGTTCAGTTGTATCTCATCTCAAAAGCTGAAGTGGTAGTTTGTTAGTTATGGTGGGGCAAAGTAGTTTTACTCTGCTTTTTGTGAAATCTTTTCTGGAGGGACCTCATACTTAGTAAAAGCAAATATAGATTTTTTAAAAAGATTCATTCCTTGTGTAGCTTTTCTGAGGAATTTATGAAAATGTTTGTTCTTTAAGAAACTGTATTAATCCATGCTCATTTGACACTGAAGGGTATACAGCACATTGCTTCTTATACCAAGAGTAGCCTTATAGGAGTTCAGCGTATTAAAGGGTTAATATATACGGTTGAGTGAGATTAAAACTGAGTATTTAGTAGTCTTCTAAAACAGAAGATTAGTTAGGTTCATATTATAAATGGAATATTTCAAATCAACGATTAAAAAATAAAGGACTGGAAATTGTACCACAAGTGACATATATGCACTACATTGTTTATTTCAATTTTTTTTTTTTTTTTTTTGGTTTAGCAATGATAATAAAATTACTAAAAATTATCAGTAAAAAACCTGAAAGGCTGTGATTCATTTCTGTTGTTCAGCTAACACTGTGATATAGTTTTAATACAAAATAATATTTCATGTGCTCTATGAAAAATTCAGTAGACATGTTGCTTTATTAGAGAAAAAGGTTTTTTTAAAGATTCTAAAATGTCTGTTACTTATATCCTTAGACCATCACGGCTATACGTGTTTGGGGTAGGTGTCAAGATTCTGCTAGTGGGTAAGGCTGCAGGGAAACTCAGTGAGGAGAGGCCAGGGGCTGCCATGCTTGGGACA
>NW_010548183.1:12963-13382 GCF_000687285.1 Phaethon lepturus
TGGGGACACAGCTGGGTCCTGCCAGCTCCAGTGGCCCCACCACAGGACACAGCTGCGGCCATCAGCCAGGCTGGTGGTGCCTCTGGGAAAACAGATTTGGGAAGGGGGAAAAAACAATGCACAGCAGCTGTGAGAGAGATGGGAGAAAAAAACACGTGTGAGAAACAACTCTGCAGACACCAAGGTCCGAGAAGAAGGGGAGGAAGCGCTCCAGGCACCAGAGCAGGGATTCACCTGCAGCCTGTGGAGAAGACCGTGCTGAAGCAGGTTGTCCCGCTGCAGTCCATGGAGAGCGACGCCAGAGCAGATATCCACACAGCAGCCCATGGAGGACCCCATGCCGGAGTAGGTGGATATGCTCTAAAGAAACTGCAGCTTGCGGAGAGCCTGCACAGGATCAGGCTGCTGCCGGGGCTGGT
>NW_010548183.1:13461-26766 GCF_000687285.1 Phaethon lepturus
TTGGGGAGAGCCTGACCAGGATCAGGCTGCTGCAGGAGCTGCTGCCTGGGGAGAGGACCCCACAGTGGAGCAGCAGGTTTTCTGGCAGGAGGTGCGGCCCGTAGGGGATCCACACTGGAGCACTCTCTTTCTGAAGGCAAAGGAAAAGAGGAGGGCATTTTCTGAAGCCCATGGAGAGGGGCTTCTGCTTACTGGAGCAGTTCATGAAAGATTGTATCCCATGGGAGACACCCCATGCTGGAGCAGGGGAAAAGTGTGAGGAGGGAGGAGCTGCAGAGAGGAGCTGTAATGGACTAACCTCAGCACCCGAGTTCCCCGTCCCCCAGCACTGCTTGGTGGGTGAGAGGAGATAGTGGAGTCAGGAATGAAGGACTGAAGTTGAGCCTGGGAAGAAGAGGAGCTTGTGGGGGAGATGGTTTTAGTTTTGTCTTTGTTTCTCATCATCATACTCTGATTTTAATGGGCAATAAATGAAATTAATTTTCCCCAAGTGAAGTCTGTTTTGCCCGTGATGGTAACTGGTGAGTGATTTCCCCATCTTTACCTTGATCTACAAGCCTTTCCATCTTATTTTCTCCCCTGTTCTTTTAAGGAGGTGGGATGAGGACACAGCTGGGCACCTGGCGGCTGGCCAAAGTCAACCTACAGCAGTGCAACGATGTAGTCAACAGGAATTACTTAAGCCAGCAGTAAACTACCATGTGGATTTTGTGAGCAGGGAGGTTTCAAATCATAAACCGAGTAGTAATTTGATTGTTTAGGTATATGATTTAAAATCGCAAGATCAGATTCCTGGCTTGCCTGTGTGCTTCCTGTGACTTTTTTTTTCTTATGTTTCTTTCACTATCTTGAAAGCTGGTATCATGATGCTATTTTGTATCTTCAGACTGAATACAAAGCTAAAGATAAAGCATTATTACAATTCCTTACTTCATATATATCTACTATGCCTAAATTATGATTATTATTCTAATAAATGGAGATGGCTGTTTGAAAATATTTCAGTTTTGTACAGTAAAGTTTTGCCAGATTATTAAGATTCTTGCAATCCTTAAAATTCCACCTCCCACCTCTCCTGAAAAGGGAAAAGCTTCTATGTATAACATAAAACATTTTGTAACAAAACAGTAAAAAAATACAGACATCAGACAAGCTAGTCTGGGAGAACCCCACAAAAGATGTATGGACATCAGTTCCTCCTCAGCGCTGACTGTATTGCTCCACTGTTCAGTTCCTGTTGCTTCTTACTGCTTCACTATAGTCATCTGACCCACAGAAGACAGAATCTATTAAAAACTTCTTAGTGCTCAAAAAAAAAAGATGGATTTCAAGTCACAATTTGAAACTGAAAGGTGCTGTGAAGTAAACTGTCATGCCAAGCAGCAGTGACATTCAACCTATTAATCTGACAAAATATCTCTTCTGATATGTAAAGGGCAATTATGGTACAGACTATTACTGTCACCTGAGAAGTATGCAATTCTGTGTGTTTGAGATGTCTGTGCAACTCTCAGAAATCTTCAAAACCTTGATGATACATAATAAGTGTAATCTGGTAGAATAATAGCTGTGTTGCCTTTGCTGGGAATTAAGACAGTGGTTCTCAGGAATTATATGCCTTTTGTCTAGAAAAATAAACTATCCTTAATTACATAAATCAATACAATTGGAATTCTCACAAATGCAAACCTAACAGTCCCTCACAGACAACCAGGAAATAAAATGTGTTGTGTGGTATAGCTGTCTTGGCTTTACAAGAATTGTTGCAGGATGATTCTAAAATTCTTCTCTTTTTTTTTATCATCTGCCTGAAAATGCTAAAAATGTTTGATGTTCTTGCCACATTTGTGCTGCTTCCTTCCGTTGCATGAAATCCTGAATTTGAGCATCCTCAAATTTCCTGTTTTTGCCATGGAATTGAATATGCAGTCTGCAGAGGTAATGCAGAAGCAGTTTTCATCTTCAACAATCCATGCAACGTATCTTACTGAATTATGAGGGAATAGCATTATCACTGTAGCTAATTTTTGTACCGTAGAGTTCATAATTCCCCAAAAGAATTATCATGTCATACAGTTTCAATTAGCAGATGAGGACAAAAGGCTTAATTGACTTCTGTACAGCTGGGGCTGCTGACTTCTGACTTTCTTGAAACTCAGATGATAGAGCTGCAAAATGTTCTTTGTTCCATTTTTTAAAATATGTTTTTGACTTACTAAGAAAAATAAAATTTGCTGATTGTTCTTTTAAAAAAACAAACACAATACATTTTGATGTGGATTATATATCCAGCAAAGGACCAGCATTTTAGTAACGGTCACAGAACTGCATTTCACACTTCATTATTACAGTGCGGTCTCTGGAATTTCCTTATTTGTACAGTTTTATAATTTTTACATAATTATTAACTGTTTATGTTTGTAAAGTTAACCAACAGAATGGAAGGAAAACAAGCAGGAGAAGAGTAATGTCAAATACAAAAGAAAGAACATACCGTGAATAAAACACACAACAGATATCAATATTGGTGTTACTGAAAATACTGCCACTACTTACAGAGCATTCTCTTTTAAAATGCTACACAAAATATATCTTGTAACACTCTTCCCTATAAGCATTACCAAAATTATCCAGAAAAAGTTATTTTGAAGGAATTTTATGGTTTTTTACTAACAATTTGTTCTTGCTTCAGTTAGGAATAACCTTTTTAAATTTTGACCTCAAGAGAGATCAGATTCTTAGCTTGCGGGCCTCTTCATGATGAGCATACCAGACATAAAAAACTACTGTAAGCACAGTACTAAAAGACCTTTGTCTGAATCATATGTCCTCTATAGAGTTGAAAAGCTGGGATGAACACTAGCATTAGCCCATCAGTAGGAATTCCAGATACCGAAGAATAGAGTCCAGATGCTCTCTATGGAGAACATATGGAGGACATATCTCTATGGCTTAGCTTCCATGTCTAGGGGGGAAGACATAACGGACAATTACTTGTTTAAACTTCTAAGAACTTCTTAGACTTTTGGTATTACCACATAAACAAGGACTCCAGCCAAACTGATGCAAGGGCGGCAGGGAACTTCATGCCATGGAGCCAGAAAAGTCTTGCAGAACCAAGTTACAATGATCTGTGTCCCACAATGCAGACACTTGCAGCTGAATCATGGAGTGTACAAGTTGCTAGTCAATTCCTGAAAATATAGCATAATCATCATGTCTAAATGTTGCCTGTGCATGTTTTTATAGCATTTTAAAGATGAATGCTTTAAATATTGAATTTCAGTCACTCAATTTCAATATTTCCTTTTCATTATTTTCTCTAGCACCAGTGTTGATATGTTCTGTGTTTTATCCATGGCACCTTTTTATTTTCCCGCTATTTTTTCCTTAATGTTCTGTTTATTTGTTGATGTCGCCCATTCACCCTATATTGTGTTTGCTCTACTTGCACAATCTCATATCTTCTTGTCTCTTCTCTTTCAGAGTTGCCCAGTCCCTATTTCTTTACGCAGATAGTACAGATGTACTATCTAAAATTTTTAGGAGCCGTGGTCTTTGAAACCATAGCATTTAGCACTTCAGAGATCATGAACACCTTTATATATGGTTTATATTCCATTCACACACTTACTGAATTTTTATTGTGCTGTTGTTCCTAACAGTTGCTATTGATCTTTTTTTGAGAACTGTCCGTAGTGAAATGCTTCCTTTATTTTAAGAAACTTTTGAATTTCATACTTGTGGTAAGAAAATAAAAAGGTAGATTGGTTTTTCAAGCCATCAAGTACGGCTGTCCTTTAAAAGGAGATTATAAATATTGATGACTAAATTATGCTTTTGTTCATTATCACAGTGTTATTGAAAATATAGCTCTCTTAGCTCTGTTACAGTGTGTTAATTAGGGACTTGGGCATGAAGTCAAAATCACTAGTCATAAAAACTACCTCATTTAATAAATCTGAAATCTCTTAAGCCACATGAATTTCATGTCCTATGAGGTGCTACATTAGCATGATTTTAGAACGGAATTAAGACATTGTTTTCAAAGGTAGGACTGTGAGAAAATACCATTGGATTTCTCTAAGAATTGCATGTCTATGTAAGTTAAACATATTTAATACATGTAAAAATTACAATGATAAAGCCTAAAAATCCTCTGCTTTAGGCTACTGCACAAATTCCTAGGAACAGCTTTGCTAGTATCTGGCCATCTAAACATGGAAAATAAACTTAAGTTGCAGGAGGACACAATGGTGCAAAAGTCTGCGTTCCTGAAATTCACATTACAAGTCAGTAGCATAGACTTCAAATCAATGAAGAGCCAATTTTGAATAACACTGCTTCTCAAACTGGAGCACATTCAAATAGGGGAGTCATTGGCATTATATCAGAGATCTGTTATGTCAATACCACAACTGCCTTATGTTGTGTCTAATACTTAATGCCTCTTGCAAATTATAACTTACAGTAGGTAAATCTTGTCTTTTATCTTTTGGAGGGAAAAAAAAGAGAAGAGGAGAAATCACTGTAGAAGCAGGAAGGGAATTGTGCTGGAATAGTTTGTTACAGAGTGGAAAATAAGACCTCTAGTCTCCCAGGGATGACTAGAATAAGAGTATCCTAGCTCTGATCTTGAAATTGCAGCTGAGGTAGCTGCCTCTAAAATAGAAGTATGCATATTAAATTTGTTTGGGTTCAAGCCAATGACTCAACAAAAGCAGTCTATAAAATAGGACTTCAGTGTTGGCGTATATTTCTGATTATAAGTAGGGTCCAGTTTCTTGATTCTCAGACCTTTCTGCCACAAGTGGAATTTTATGTAACAGTATCTAGCTGCATCCCTGAAAGCAAATCTCCCTCCTCTGGGCTTGGTGTTATACTGCTATTATCTAATAATAGCAGAAGCAGAGGACTGAGCCCCACTTTGTTAAGAAAGCTCGGGAAGCAAGTTTTGGCAGATGTTATTGGAGGGATTCATCCAGGATTCACTGGCCTAATCTGCAGGAAACATCATAAAACTGAGAATTAGCCTCCCTGTAACATAAACACTTGAAACTCCCTCCATTGTAGCACCTAGAGTGTTCTTACCCCAGCTTCCTTCCTTGGTGGCATGCTGGCTGCAACCCTGTTGCTTCTCTGAGAAGCCCATCCTGACCTTTTCTGTCTAGTTTCCTGTACCAACCTGTGCTGACTTATCTCTCATTTCTTTCAGTGAGGTGCAGTTTCTTGGTCCTTTTCCTTTCCTGCTCAGGTAGTGAACCCGAGGTAAGCTTTAACTTACCTTGTTCTGCTGTGTACCTACTTGCTGGTATGCTTGCCGGTGGGAGGACATGCCCTAACCCTAGCAGAGTTGAAGCATATACAGCCCTTGAATGCAACTTACAAAATCTGTCTCTCAAGGGAAGTGGGATAATGATTCCCTACCTAAGCCAGACCACATTCCCTGTTTTTGCCTGGCCAAGCTAAATGCTACAATGGATCAACAGGTAGGAGTAATTTAGTATTTTCCTGTTACTGATACTCTGAGCAGTCCTGAAAAGAAAGATTCATATTGCATAACTAGAAGTGTTGATGTTCTCTTAAACACGCTATAGAGACAGCAGTTCTTCCAGAACACAAGAGGAAATCTGTGAAGTGTCCCTGTTAGGTGTGTCTGAGATAGCTATAGTCCAACTAACAGTAACAGTGCTTACCATGTGGTTGTGTAGGTGTAGTAAAACCCAACACAAGCTTCATTTCTTTCTAATGAATGGAAAGATTTTGTAAAGTACTAAACACTTTTGGGACAATTATTTTCACTGACTTAGGTGTTGTGAATTTTTTCTTGTTCTTGGATATGCAAAAAAGAGCATGGCTGAACCTGAAACAGACAATTTTTCTTTTCTAAAGCATTATACCACTACTGCATGCTACAGAAAATCTTACCAAGTACGTTGTCCCAAGATAAAACGTTTTTAGGCCTACCTATGTACTCAGCTGTTAATGAACATTAAAAGTTTCTTATGTGGATATTTGCACACCTGCCTTTTTAAATTGTTGACAAGATCGAAAGCTAGTTTTTAAGATTTCATTTTATATTATAAAAATAATTCTGGTTATTGGGAAGATTTGTGTTTAAGCTTCTATAAATGAAATGAGCCTGGAATTGTCACAGATTGTGTCTAAACCTGAGAATAGGCACATCCTTCCAAACTCAGTATCCAGATGTGCTTTGCAGCTGCTTATCATCTGGAACAAAACTGGATATGCAATGCCTCCCTTCCTCCTTTTCTTTGGAAGGACCTGCAGGAACATGGACTATAAGAGGACTTGTGACATCCTGTGCCCAGCCCTGTGTACTAAATCATTGGGAAAACAGGGTCTAGGGTGAGTTGTCATGTGCTTTGCTCTTCCCTCCCGCCCCTGAAATAGCTATACTATCCTTTTAAAATACAGTTGTATGTATTAATTTCTATGATACTGCATTCTATTTGAGTAAGCTTTGTCTATCAATCAGTGAAATCAGTCAATTGCTGTCCATGGGATAGAAAATTTACAGACTTTATATCTAGAAGAACTGACTGTTTTACCAAATTTAGGAACTTTTTTATTCTCTTACTTGATTTTCAGTGGAGATTCACAGGGACACTTCATTAGTCAAAGTTTGAAAATATTTTTCTAGTATGGGAAAGAAATGTCTATGAAATTTGCATTCATTAATGAAGACAACAATTAAGAGAGACAAATGAAAATACATTATAGTTACTTAAAATATTCTCAGTCGTGCTAAAGCAAAAGCAGCATCCTCCTTTTATTTCAATATTCTGTTCAAAACACTCTGTTTTCACAAAAAGCTGTTTTGTTAGAAATTCACTGTGGCAGAAAACAGCATTATGCATTTGAGCAGATGCACTGGCTCACTGCGTTAAAGATGGACACCTGGGGTCCTGCATTAGACTTGCAGAGAATATGGAAATATTGCAGATGAAAACAGATAGGTAGAAAGTAGGTGTGCCTTTTCAGATTCTCTAACTAACAAACTTTTGGTAATATGAGTAGGTGGCTCTTTACATTCTCTTTTTGTTTCAATGCACGTCTCTGTAGGGACCTGAAAACTGAATTTTTACCTTAGGGGTCTTCCTGAAGACCTGTGGGGTCTGTACCACTGATAACAAACATCTTTAAGAAAGGATAATTTTGATCTGATAATTTGGATCTTCTCTTTCAGTATCTTTCACTTTGTTTTAGCTTAAAGCACGGATAAGGTTATTCATTACCACACTCATTGCAATATTAGTCATCAGTTATCATATTGTTGTTTCTGCATAGTGACAGTCATCTGAAAGTAATTATGTTTGCTCTTGTTTGAAGCTCCACACTTCAAACAAGCTTGTGGTGGTTTTCTGGGTGGTGTTTTTTTTTTTTTTTAATCTTTCACCCTGCTATGTGATGTAAAGCAATCACTGTGGCAAAATCAAGTGTTTCAGATTGTGCATGCTGATTATGTGGTGGTCTGAATACTTTGCCTTACAAGCTAATAGTAAGTTATTAGTGCTAAGGCAGTGTCAGTATGACCAAAAGAAACCTCATGATATCTTAGCAGTGAAATAATATATATTGTGTTTGACACTCTGCCCTGATGACGATCTCCGGGTTGTGCCAAACGCAAGTGTCCTGGGTCACATTTCAGATGTGTTGAGTTAATTCCTTGAAAAACTTGTATTGGTAATGTCAGGAGGCACGGCAGATGCACAAAGTCCTATTTCAAGACTCACAGTTCACATGCCTGCTCTAACACTTGCCAGACTGCTGAAATGCAGCGACTGTTTTGTTCCTTCTTGTAACATCCAGGCAGGGTACCTGTGCCCTGTACTTCGCCTGAGATGCAACCAATAAGCAGCTAAGAGTTCTCCAAGTTGTATGTAGGGACCTCTCTTCTGCCTACTGCATCTTCCAAAAGTATTTGGTAAATCATATGCCTTTTCTTGAAGAAGTCCTCTTCTCCTACCAGGTGACCACTCTGATTCCACTGCACTAAATGTGCCTAAATGCTAAACTAAGTATGAAGAATTTCTTCGCAGTGAGTGAAAACTTGGTGGTGTGTAATTCAGTGCACTTCCTTCCTCATGCAGCCTTGAAGAATAAGAGGATAAGCACCCCAAAATGTATTTAAAATCAGTAGTGTTGATTACTTCTGTTTTTTTTCAGTGAGAAAGCCTTCTGTTTTAATTTCTGGCATAAAAATTATATACAGTTACACTCGATGTATTTGCTACATGTTAGTTTTTCCTCATGTTTTCCGAATTGAAAAATCAGCAAAAACTAACATGGAGAAATTATATTTAATCATGGAAAAGCAGTACCATTTGTCTCCAGCATATAGCAAGGAACAGAAATAATGCCTAGCCAATGCATTATGAACTATATTTATTGTAAACTCGACATTTCTATGGTATTTAAATTTACATGGCTTTAGTGAGAGCACTGAAATACATACTGTCTTCTTCTCGCTAATAATAACCACAGTAATCTTTTTATTACAACTTTTGAGTCTCTGCCCTTGGTCAGCTGGTAGTTAATACTGCAAAATCCACACAGTGTGGGAAGACTATTAGACTTATGAATGAACTTGGCCATGCATAGAAATTACCTAAACACTGAGAACAGACTTCATTAAATTATACTGAACATTGCATAAACAAACACAGAGCGTATATATCCTTCCCACCCCCCAGTATTTTCTAACTACTGACTGTTTCTTGTACCAAAGAAGCTTTTATTGCATGCTTTTGGTTACCATACAGTATATCAGTTTAAATGAGAGTACTTGATTGGATATTTACAACTACTTTACTAGTCTTGATGGTAGTCATCGAGTACAGTTTCAATCAATTATGCTTTTATGCATTCTATTATGCATCCTGCCATCTTTTGAGGGGTTTTAAGGAGTATGTTTGAAAGAAAGAATAGAAAGTAAGTTATGAATAATGTAGCTAAGGACAAAGAAGTTGGTCAAACTAAAAGATCACTGCAGTCATATTTATAATACTCGGTCTTGACAAATGAGAGAACTGTGTTGCTTATTGAAAAATACCATCATGTAATACTTTAAAATATCACATATTTTGAATTAAAAAGTTCCTCGAGATGCTTTCCTTAGAATTTACTTTTTCTTCAACTCCTGCTTGTGAGGTTTTTGTGTCTGACAAATCACAAATTTGTCTCTGACAAATTACAGAGGTCATTAAGTCGAAAGAAGAAGATTACTATTTTTTCTCATATAGCTGTTGATAGTTGATGGAAAAGTAATGGTCGAGAGGAATGTTCAATGAAAGCAAGGATCCTTTCAAGGTTAAAATGTGTTAGGTCTGTGCTTGTAGATAGAGTGAAACAGATTTGGGTTGAGATGACCTCAATTAATGAAAACAGTAGATTACAGATAAAAATTAGGCAAGGAACATCTCTGGAAATTATCACAGTGAGTATCATGACCTTAACTGTGTTCTTTCAGAAGTATGTTAAACAAAATGAAAGAAGCTAACGAGTCTATGGAACCTGTTCGCAAAACACTTTAAACTCCATCAGTTCACTGTGCAAAGCCTAAGTAGCTTGTGAGAATGCACCCATTACTTTTCTCCATTTTCAGTGCAATAAAACAAAGCTAATCAAACTGACTATCCTCACAAAGTCTCATATAGTAGTTCATGATGGCTCATATAGAGTCATGATTTCTGGCAGTGGAAATGTGGTAACAGCTGTGGTAGTAGAGGTTTCCAAGAAGTCTCAAGTGTTTTTGTGCAGTGCATCACCACGATCCCAGAATGCACTTTCTAGGACCCCACAGAAATTTTCAGTGAAGTAATGTTGTTCAAACCAGATGCTTGCCTGATTTCTGGTAGCTAAACTCATCACCACTTAGTTGTCATTCATTTTCAGCTCTAGACCACACAGTGCTTTGTATCCAGTATCTCCAGGGCAAAAGGATGAAGAGGAAATTGGACAAGAGATTCCACTTTTATTTTTACCTTTTTTATCAAGGAACGTAGAATTCCTATTTTAAAGAATGAGTGAAGATGAACAGAATAAAATTTGTAAAAATTTCACTTCAGGAGAAAATATTTTTCCCTTTCCTTTTTAATTGTTTATGGCCTTAGCCTTTTTCTGACTTACTGATAAATCTCTGAGAACTTAGCGTGATCTTCCACTATCTGTTTCTCTGGGCAAACTTCATTAAAGCTTAAAAATCAGTTGTTAACTATACTTAAAAAATGAGTAAAGTAATGAAGTAAAGCGAGTGAAGTAAAAAAATGAGTATTTCAGAGTGAAGCAGTGAAAGCAATATATACTTCAGTCCCTAAATATAATGAAGATTCTGTGTTCTTTCCCTTTTTCAACTTCTTTCCTTTGTTGTGCTAGAAATAGTTTTGTAAAAAGTTAAAAACCAGCTGGTTTTAATGTAGCCTCCTCACCCTTGAAGCTGCTATTTGTAATGAGGTTATAAATTAAAAGTGTAAATGAAAGGTGAGCCATCCTTATGGAGATTTATGTCTACCTCTTTGGTGTGGTGTGGGGAAGTAACAGTTATGTCATCTGTGGACTTGACTGATCTACAGGAATTCCAAAGAGGCTCTCTTTACTTTTGCTTCCAGTGATATTTTTTTGCCTTTTTGTGGGACACAGTGTTGCCTACTATTGAATCTCAGGCTGCAGCGAGTGAGCTCAGAAAGGGACAGGATGCTGTCCTAAGGGTGCTGAGCCAGGTACACTGTATAGGAAGATTTGTACTCTGTGTGCCCCCACTAGACAGAAACATTAGTCTTAATATAGCAAAGACCTGTGCAAATAAGTATGTCAATGATTCACTGTTATCCAGAAAGCTTAGGTATCATGAGTGCCTCCATATCACTGTATTAGCTGTACTGTACTGTGAGACTTCAGAGATCCAAAAAAACATGTCATTCGTTCTCTGGTGCTGAAACACTATATTGTGTAAAGCAAATGGAGAGTGTGTGGAGTGGCGGAATCTTTTGTGGGCTATTTCAGTTCCGGCGTAAGCATTTACAAATTTTTAGAGATCACTCATAGATCTACTGGGTCATTAAAAGGGTACTTAGGAACTAAAGCAACTAAATTATGCTTTGAAATATTGTACTTGTCTGCTCCAATAATTTATCAAGATGCTTAGACATATGAATGTCATGTTCAAATCAGTGTGAAAAGTTCAAGTCAGATTATGGTTTAATGAAAGGTTTAATTGAATTCTGGACAAGTTTTGAAAAATCTTTTCTATGAGAGACAAGTTTTCAAAAAATCACCTATTACTTGGCAGTGCTATATTATCAAACTGTTGTTATATTTCTTTCTGGAAATACCAGCTACAGCCTTTTATATGACATGCCTTTAGATTGAGAGGTGTAATTCCTTCCTTCACCTGACTTTTATAATGTATTATGCCATTAAGACACAATGAAGCATCTTTTAATGGTCCATTAACACAAGAACTGGATGCGCTGTGTGGAGAGAAAGAATATCTTCCAGAAGTATAACTAGTCAAAAAGAAGTTTTGAAAATTGGTATCAAACTATATGCTAGGTCTTCTTCCTCTTCTGTGACTTTTAAAATATTGTGCTTTTGTACTTTTCTACATATTGCTGCTGATACAGCATTTGGAAGGGAACTTTAAAAAATTGCCTTTAAAATTAAATTTGTAGTTGCCAGTTTATTTTCTTATGAATAAGTCCCATATTAAGCAAAAGATTTGTGATATAAAAACAGAAGAAAAGAAGCTCTTAAAATTATACTATGGACAACTGGGCCCAGGGGCCCATAGGCCAAGGCGTCATAATTTAATGAAGTTTACAGTGAGAGATAATGCTTTCCGGGAAACGAAAGTATGCAGCCAGATGGTAGAGGTGCTGAAAATGATATTTTAAAATTTAAGAGAATTGTTTGTATGCTAAATGGGTCCCCTTAGACCAAATAGATGGGTCAGTCCACACACTGGACAGGTAAAATAGACTTTTAAAAAATTTCTTTTTGTAATATGTTTTTATTAGGCTGGGCATCACAGTGGAAGAGAGTACAGCTTTGTCCTTCAATAGTAGTCCTTGCTAAATAATAACACTAAACAAATCAATTACATATCCATCAAGGATGTGAAGCGTTTCCCAGAGCGGGAAATTAGAAAATGAAAAATGTCAAAGATAAAGATGTGAGGAAAAGTTTAACCTCCTTCATTGTGCCTGAAAAGATGGGTAGAGAGGAATACATACTGAATAAATTGAAACTATAAAAATGAAACATGTATATTTCCATATGAAGCAAAATTTGGGTAATAGCCGTACAAAACATAATTGTATGTTATCCATAGGTGGTAGTTCTGTTGAGAATAACTAAGACACACATTTCTTCTTATTCATACTCACTTTGAACTGCATTATTTCACTTTTCCATTTACTTTTGGAATAATATCCAACTGTCCCTTTCAACCCAAAGTTTCTATGATTCTACGATTCCAATAAGTAAATAGGATTCAAAGCCTCCCTATATATGGAATTAGAACTCATACTGCAGAAACAACCAGTAATGTTTGCTCATTATTCTGATACAAAAGAATTCCATGTTCTTGTGTAAATTTCCATATATTCCATGATTTGTGGCAAGATTTCCATGTGAGCTTCTTAACAGAAGTTTGATGTGTGTGTGTGTCAGGTATGTTAGGTCCTCATATGCACCTTTCGTGCAGTACTGAGCTGCCTTTCTAGGCGTAACCATAGGGTAATCTAACTTCAAAGCAGGAGGAGGAGAAAACCTCTCTCTGTTTATGTTTGCCAGAATCATGTTCTTAGGAGCCATTGGAATCTCAGGAAAAATAACTTGCAGTACATTATTCTGTCCTTTCAGCCATGCCTCTTGCTATGTCTTAGTCTCGCCAAGATGGCATAGCTCTCACCATCCACGGCAATAAGACATTCTGCATTAACTAAATATTTAATCTATTGTATTGTTCATCTTGGATGTGTATGACATAATTTCTGAGGTATGTGAGGAGAATTCTCTCTCATGTTTGAAAAGTATCTATAATCTGAGTCCGTAGGACAAAGCAATTTAAATCTGCATGTGTTTAATGCAGTAATAAAAAACAGTGTTTATTTTCTGAAAGTTACGAAGATAAAATCAAAAACAGTTAAAAACATCTGCAAGTTTAGGTGGTGTTGGGGTGTATGTTTTCTAATGAAGGAAAAATGCATTGTGTGTGAAATGTAGCTTAACTGGTAATAATTTATATAAAAAGCTGCTATCTTTCCCCTTTTCCAAACTTTT
>NW_010548183.1:26797-78735 GCF_000687285.1 Phaethon lepturus
TTCCCTCCCTCTCCTCCTTCCCCCTCTACCTCCTTACCCTCTTTTCCTACTTTTACCCCCTTTCCCCCTTTTTATTCCTTTTTTCCCCTTTTTTACCTGCCTTTACCCCTCACTTTTCCCCCTTCTCCTCTTCCTCCCCTCTTTCTCTGTCTCCCTCTGCTTTTTTTTCTATAAACATGAAAAATTCTCAGTCTCTTCCCATGTCTCAGCAAGATAAATGAACTAATTTAAAATATTTTCCATGCCTCATCTGTCCACTCCACAAGCTGTCAATGAGCTTGGATTGGGAGCTTTCACGCCAATAGTCCACAGTGAGCAGTTGTATTATTTTGAAATAAGAATGTTGTTTCCATGGCAAACTTGGAATGCTTTGCAACTGTGCTGACATCCACATACTTTTGGGTTTATACAAGAAAGATGATACTTTATGAGATGTTTTTAAAGCAACAGGTCATTTGCCTACCTGCCCAAGATAAAACCATCACATTGTTCTTTTATTTTTTTATTATCTTTTGAGGGAAAGCAACAGGGGAAAAAAAAGATGGAGAAAAAACGAACTAGTTTTAAACATGTTGTAATTTCGATTTTTGCTTCTGCATTTTTGCCAACAGCCATTTTAACCAGTAAGTATATTGATAGCTAATATTGATAGCTAAATATTTTCTTAGTGAAGTTAATACAGGATGTAGAAATAATGGACACATTTAGAAATAACTTACTGTTTCTGAGATACTACAAACTGATTCATTTTTGATTGTGGAATTTTTTAAACTTCTTATACTTATTACATTTTAATATGTCTTAAAGAATGTAATAACTTTTCTGTACTGCCTTACTTTGCCTGTTCAAATGACACTATTTTCTGATTAGGTATAATGTTAACATCAACTCAGCTGAAAAACAGATTTTGTCTTTTTGCTGAAAACTTTAGAAATAATATTTCCTTTGTAAGCTATTCAGTCTCCCAAGCTTTTCAGAACTGAAAAACAACTTTATATGATGCAGTGCATGTTTAAATTCTGTGTGTCTTGACTCCTTCCTAAAATTAAAAAAAAAAAACAACAAAACAAACAAAAAGCCAACCTCAAAACAAAACAAAAAAAAATACCCCATACACTTGCACCCTGGAACAGCCCTTTATTTCTGGTTTTGACTTCCTGTTGTTTGTATGCTATTGTTAGCACCTGGCAGTGGCATGACTCGCATTTGCTCAGCTTACTGAAGGGCTGCCAGGTGGTTTCTGGCCAGTGGCATAACCACGCTAAATGGTTCTACTTATCCTTCTTTTCTAATAGCATATTCTGTCCACAGTAGCTTCCATTCAACGGAGAACAACTTGACAAGCAGCTGTGTCCCCATTCAGTGTACTTCACAAGCACAATATTTTCCTTTCCAGAGGTAAAGTGCATTCACCTACGTGATTGGCCATGTCCCCTTCTTGCCCAGAGGACGTATGCTGAAGTCCATTTCCCATTTTCTAATCTTTTAAGACACAAAGCAGCATGTTACTGCCATGCTCGTAGGTAGATGAAATTTTGATATGTGTGCTTATATTGTCATCAGAGGTTTCTGTTTGAGCTGACAAGATTTTTCTTGCTAAACATTTGAATGTGCATGTCTTAAAGGCTATACGATTGTCTCTTTAGTAATTTTGTTTTCTTTGTGGGTATGTGTGGAAATACCTTGTTAGTTTGTTGGTATCACCTTACTGACTAGCCATTCTCGGAAGGATAGAGAGTTTATTAGATAAGAGATGGTGGTACCTTTATTTTGATAAAGACTGTCTTTGCATTTTTTCATTTCAGTAAATCGCGTGCAGGATATTGCTAAGAATATAATCCTTTCAGTGCTGCATCTCAATGTTCTAATTTCAACTCCTCTCTTATTAAAATGTTAAATTGTCTCAGTGTGTTTGTATGTATTCATATGAAGTATTATAAAGCAATTATTATAAAATAAATTATACAGAAACAGTGATCTCTGTACTAAGTATAAATAACGATATTACTTTTCAGAGCAGTGCTTTGCATTAAATGGCAACTCATGAAGGAGTGGAGCGTGAAATGGCTGTGCAGTTTCTTAAAATTCTCTATTCATTGTCTATTAAGAACTTTTCTGAGTTAGCAAATTCTAGATATCCTCTCTAACTATTTATGTAGTCATGGTCTGTTTTAGTTGGGGATCAGTCTCTTTTGAAATCCAAGTAATACAAAATCTGTCACTAGAATTTGTCTTGATTGGCTTTGCAGAAAAGGTCCTGGGGATCATGGTGGAGAAGAAGTTAAACATGAATGAGGAGTATGCCCTTGCAGCAAAGAGGACCAGCTGCATCCTGGGCTTGATTTATAAGACTGTAGCCGACAGGCTCAGGGAATTGATCCATCCCTCTGTTTTATTTGGCATTTGTAAGACTGCACCTGGTCTCTCCATTACAAGAAAGATATTGACATACAGCAGCCAAGTCCAGTGAAAGGCCACTGACATGGTCAGGGCTGGACCACAGGATGTGTGCAGAGAGACTGGAGGAACTGTGTCTGTCAGCTGGGACAAACACCTTTTTGCAGAGATCTTACTGCTATTTATAACTAAGTAATCAGAGGATAAAGGGAAGATGGAACAAGGTGCTTTCCGGGGGTTCATGGGATAGCTTGAGAGGCAAAGAACACAAATAAGAACATGGTAAATTCCAGTGTTCTGTAAATAAAGGGCTTTCTTACTATGAAAGCTGGTGGTTAAACACTTGAACAGGTGCCCAACAAAATTGAGGGATCATTGTCCTTGGAGATGTTCACAACTCAACTGGACAAGCCTTATGCAACCTGATTTAGGTCTGCATTGGCAAGGTGTTGGACTACATAACCTCTGGAGGACCCCTTCAACCTCCATTTTCCTTTGACTGTATGGAAATAGTTTAGCTCTCATTTTATACAGTCCTTTTGTCTCTGCACTAGATACCGGGGTTAAGAAATATGTGCTTGTGACTGGATGATTGGAGTGCAGAAAAGAATCTGAAGACGAAAACTACCTTTAATTTCCAGTATTGCCTATAGGAATTGGCTGGAAGGAGTGCATTTGGAATGGAATAGACTATTTCAGTTGGAAGGGAACTACAACAATCATCTAGTCCAGCTGCCTGACCAATTCAGGGCTGACCAAAAGATAAACCATGTTGTTAAGGGCATTGTTCAAATGACTCTTGAACACTGACAGGCTTGGGGCATTGACCACCTCTCTAGGAAGCCTGTTCCAGTGTTTGACCACCCTCTTGCTAAAGAAATGCTTCCTAATGCCCAGTCTGAACCTCCCCATTGAACCATTGATTTGAACCATTCCCATGTGTCCTGTCACAGGATACCAGGGAGAAGAGACCAGCCTTCCACCTCTCCACTTCCCCTCCTCAGGAAGCTGTAGAGAGCAATGAGGTCACTCCTCAGCCTCCTTATTTCCAAACTAGACAAGCACAAATTCCTTAGCCAGTCATCATAGGACATGCCTTACAACGCTTTCACCAGCTTTGTTGCTCCTCTCCACGCATGGATGGACCTTCACATGCTTCTTAAATGGTGGGGCCCAGAACTGCAGGCAGTACTCGAGGTCAGGCCGTACCAACACCGAATACAGCGGGACAACCACCTCTCTTGACCCGGTGGTTATGCCACGTTTGCAGCCCAGGACGCCGTTTGCCCTCGTGGCTGCCAGGGCACGCTGCTGACTCCTGTTGAGCCGGCTGTCAGCCAGCACCCCCAGGTCCCTTTCTGCAGGGCTGCTCTCCAGCCACTCCTCTCCCAATTTATGCTCGTGCCCAGCGTCACTCTGTCCCAGGCGCAGAATCTGGCATTTGGACTTGTTAAATTTCATCACAGTCACAATATAATACTGGGAGCCTTAACCACCATATCTGGTGGAGGCTGCAGCAGCGAGGCAGTGAACTGATGCCTCATCACTTTTTCAGCCTAATGGCCTTTCTCAGCTTGTCAGGTATTTTGGCCTTTGTGTAAATGGCAAATCTATTCAAACTGGTCTATGCAAATCCAAAGCAAAGTTTTAATAAATATGCTTCCTTCCTGGAGAACAAAGAAAAGGAGATTCTTTCCAACCTCCCATATTTATAGTCCTGGAATTTTGCTCTTCCAGTACTAGTGTCAACTATTTCTTCTTGTTTATTTCAGGATGCCTGAAAGATGCACTGAATACAGGCACGATGCTTCCGTAGAATCTCACTTTTTAAGGCTGTGTTTTTAATATTTATATGGTGCAATGCAGAAACTAAAAGGTGAAGATTATGGGGAAAAACACCCAAAAGAACACATGTGTCATTTCAAAGCTACAGAGAAAAAAGCATTGGCAAAAATACTTGTTTTGTCCTGCAATAAAAACACATTTGAAAAAGTACATGAATACGTAAGAACTAGAGTTAAGCTAAAGTCGTGAGAGTCTCCTTATAAAGTGAAGGCTTACAGTCACATATTAGTATTTCAGAGAGGAGGTAGATATGAAGTGGGCAAAAGAAGAGTTAGGATGACTAAATCCTCAGGGTGCCACCCAGTGTATATGAATTTGGAAGTAAATGGAGGGGGGTATTCTTGTGTTCAATGACTATGTGCTAGCAGCATATTCATTATGTATGTAGTGAGTCTTCTTTTTAAAGGAGACGTTAGTGATTGAGTATTTTCTTTCTAATATTGATTGATAAGACGACTTTGAGGAGATAGTAGAGATACGTGTATGTGGTATTTTTATCAGCAGACCTCTAGGGAAAGATTACAGACCTCTCAAGTACTTTCTGGGTGCTCCAACAGCATAGAACACTAATGGTACTGCTGTAGCCCGAAAAAAAGAGTAGAGACTTAACTGCAGTGCTTGGTGTTGAAATCTAATTACAAATATTGAGGACGTCAAGAATAATGAAAATAAATGCACAGCAGTTTACTTCTGTAGATGAGGCATAGTCATAGCTATTGTGGTGGTGAGTACCACTGTGCAGGCAACAGTTGGAGCTCTAACAAGGTCTTTTATTTTTAGCTTTTTGCCTGTCAGTGCTCACCTTCTACCAGTTAAGGAGATTACATGGTGTATCACAGGAACATAAAACTTTTCAGGCACTAAATAAGTAAGGAACTAAATAAGAACTTTTTCACCAAGTGTTTTAATTTCTTTGATTGTTTTTTTTTTTGTCTTTTAACCTACAGTGTAAGGACTCTTTCATTACAATCACACAATCTGTGCTTCAGAAGAGTTAAGACTTTTTTTTTTAACTCCACAATATATGTTTCTCTTTCCTTCCCTATGAAATAAAAAGCTATTGGTATCTTAGCAGTTTCAATGAAATAGCAGATGTATACTGTATTTATACATAATTTTGGTAAGTCCTGATAATATTTTATCTGGTCTTAAAATTGTATATTAAACCAATATCTATATTTGGTGCCATTTTAAGATCTTTTTGTGTTGAATTCAAAATTAAGCAACATGACTTGCAAGTTCACTCATTGAGAGTAGACCCAAAACTACGTTATTTCAGAGTTATTAGAAAATAAGATTAGTGTTTCAAAGTGCTATTGATGCCTAAGTGCTATGTTTACTTCTATGCTGGAATATGTGACTAACAGGATTTCACCTACATCTAGATAATGTCTACCATCTTTAGCTATAGGCAGACTCACTGAGTAGTGGGAAATTACAAATAGTTTTCTACAAGCATTGGTTTCTACCCCGCCTTAAGGTAGCGGTTCTTATGTTTGAAATACCAGAAGGATGCAAATAGTCGCCTGATACTTTATCTAGCAGCATTCTACGTTAATTTTGTATAATTGTCTAAACGTGTTGAACAAAGAAGTGGAATAGATTATCTGAGAAACTCTTTCTTCACATGTTCTGATTCTGACCTCTGGCAGTTTCATAGCTGAAATATTCAGCTTGGTTTAGATTAATCATGAATAAAAGGAAACATAAAATGAAAAAAAGTAATGAGCTTGTTTCCATAGAAACACACTGTGGTCTCTGCCAAAATTAAGTGCTGACTCTGTATTCTGAAAGATGGTTGTACAGACAACATGTGCTCACTGATCTGCAGATAATGTGTCAAATGTCTTCATAGTATGTATCTTCTGATTGCGTTGTGCATCGTTAACAAATCTTTGTGCAGGTACCTTGCTACCAACTCTTGCAGTATGACAAGACTGTAATCTTTTCTCACTTCTAATCCATGTTATGGCTTTGGACTGGAGAAAGAAAAGATTAGTTTTACTGTGCATTTTATACTGTAAGTCTCAACTTATAGCAGTTGATAAACTGGTGAAGCTTCATTGTGCATTTTACACTTTATGTGTCAAGTTACAACAGCTGGTAAACTGGTGAAGCTCCTTCTGTCAATATTCTCTGTGAAATCCTTGCTCTGTTAAAATCTATAGGTATTTTACTATTGGTTACAGTAGGACTAACATTGCATACCTAGGATGTAATCATACACAACAGCAATATTGCTTGTCTGGTAATATAAATGCTGAAACAAAGCAGATTCTAGGAAATGCAGGGGTGTTAAAGTAGATCTTATAGGAAAAAAAAATTATCCATGATTTTTCATTAATTTCCTAAATGTTACAATGGTGTCTCTGTCTTAGTGTTTATCTCTGATGATACCTAGAAGGCCAAAAATGCCCAATACGTAAAAGAGGATGAGAATATACAATTCAGTTACAGGCTAGTAGTTAATAGCCATCTGCAGCAGTAGAAGAAGAGCTCTTATGGGTTAATTTTTAGTAATATTTGGAAATGTAATGATTTTTAGCGGTTCTCTTGAAACAGCTTCTTTTTGTAGAATTTAATGCCTTACTATAGTGAACTTCACATAAGTCATCCGTCTTGCTAAGGCATAGAAACACTTTTGGGAGAAATCAATACTCCAAATTGTTTCCTATAATCTACCCCCGGCTTTTTGCCACAACCTCAGCTTGTGCTTATTTTTCATAAATCCTTGCATCAGAAGGCAGTATTACTGTGTTTAATTCATGATCCTGTTAGGAACTGGAATGTTTTGTAAATATTACTCTTTTTGAGGGAAGCAGTATCAAATTCTTTATATAAGGATGCATAAAAATTATTATGAAAGCTATCAGTGGGCTTTCTTCTGCAAAATATTGGCATCAAGTTGCCTCAAACTCATTCTTTAAAATCCATTCTGCTTATATATTTGCAACCTATTAATATTAAAGAGCTATTCCATGATTATGAAATCCATTTGCAGCAGAAAATTTTTCATTTTGGGAGCCAAAAGAGGTCATTTTACCATCTAGAAAATTGCAGTACATTGTTCCGTCCTATATTCTTAATCTCCAGTTATATAAACAATTTTATTTATTCTCCAATTCATTTTGCATCTGAATCTCTGATTAAGATTGATCCTCAGTTATTTCTTCCATTGTCTCTGCTTTGCACTAATATCTAGCAAGCATTAAGTCAAAATGACATTCTTCTTAGCTATCTAGGATGTTGAATTTGCTTTAGCTATAGGAACAGCTGTAGTTTCAGGGTACTGAAAAGCTGTCAGTTGGGCATTGATTTAGCATGATTGTATTTCAGTACATATGTTCATGGTATGTCAAGCTTGTTAATTTCACAAGTAGCGATCTTACATATCTAGATACGAGGTTCGCCCAGAGAGAGAAGTGTTTAGATCCTGTCCTCTGCAGGAGTCTTTCAAGATTGGCTCCATCCTAATAAAATTCCTTCATTTTACAAACTTAGAAAAATCAGATTTCAGGCAGGGGTAGGATGGAGAGTGAAACCTCAGTCTTCACAACCAGTCATTCCCTCTCTTCTCTCATACTTTTGATCCCTTTTGGGGATCACTTTCAGTGATTTTTTTTTTTTTTTCTTAAACAAAACAGACAAAACCTTTATATCATCCTTTTTTGGTCATGTACCACCATACTATAAAAAAAATAAGAACATGGGAAAAGAAAGGTGAAAAAATTCATTTAAATTCCTATGCTGTAAACCCCCAAGTGAGTATGAGAAATACATTATTAGTTAGAAGCTAGGGAGGGAAAGAATTGCCACTATGGGTCAGGCACAGCACAGTTCAATTGACTACTTACAGCTAATATACAGCTTGGCATGTAGCTTAGCTAAGATTCCAAAAGTCTATGCAAAGCAGATTTTTAAAGTTCTGCTTTTATTCTGTCCGTTCTTATTTTATTAACCAAATATGGTAGATTAACTGTTTGACTGACTTACATTTTCAAAGATGAAGGAGCTTTTATCTCTGAATAGGGCCATGCTGACTAATACAGTTACGCAATGTGAATTTGCTTGTACACTGGACTTTTATTTGTGCATATGTGTACTTTTCAAAATTCATGCCTCAGTTTGAGGCTCACTGTAAAGCTGAGGTACATCTGCATCATTCCTTTCAGTATCGTACTTGTACAAAAGATACAGCGTCTTACAAATAATAGGAAACATATTTAATTGTCAACATTAATTCTTTTCATGCTTTCTGAAAAAAGACTGATTTTCAGAATTTTTCTGATACTTTGTAAGCAGAGGGAAAAATAGGATTTTTTTGGTTTTTTCCTGCATGTACAGCAACTTTCCCCCCCTTGTTCATATCCATGATCTTAATCTTTTTGGTCCCTGAAGAGTGTGAGAGTGTAGCACAAAAGATTAATGGCTGTTTGGAGTTAACTGATGTAGCAACTACCTTCCTTGTATTTGGCAATGAGGTGGATTAATCTTATGGTTAAAACACAGGAAGTATTTTCACTTTCTTCATGTGACTTGAAGTCTGCATTCACATAATTACATATGGCCAAGCAGTATTCCTTTTATGTAAGAGTAAATCTGAAGTAATTTCACTTTCCGTCAATATTACTATCATTTTATACAAGCATGACGGAAATCAGAACGTAGTCAATGGTAATTTGACAGCATTTTTTAAAATTATTTTTTTCAATACTTTCAAGTGTCAACTGTGAAAAGTACTGTGAGAAATAACTTTTCTTACAATATGTCAGTTTGTCTAATATGTTCTTATTAAGTTAACCTATGCTGGAAGAGAACAGAGAAGTCGGTCTCTTTACAAGGAGGGATGAAGTTTTGCTCTAGTGTCTGTGGATTTGGCCAACCCATTTAATGTGTTAGGTTTTCAGTTTTCCTGCACTTCCAGCTTCCCTTCCAGCATCTCTACTGTTCTAATATTGCTTTTATTTTCCTCAGCTTTGCCACTTCTGAAATGTGATAAACCTTAAAATACTGAACTAGAAGAACAATTGTACATATATTTATAGTTGTAAGTGCATCTTTTTCTGAAGCACTACTCATGTAATGTAATGTTTTAGATTTCTGAATCTCCCAAGTTTTCATGATACCTTAGTAAGATGCTGAAGAAACCAAAAAACAACATTGTAATGTTTGCATATTATCTGCCTTGCACAAGTGCAGACAATAATTTAAGGGAACCAGCATTTCCTTCTGTAACATACTTCCGTAAGTTACTGCTAGTTTAGCTGCACTTCACTGTTTTTATCCCTTTTTTTATCTCCATTCTCTACATTGTGTTTGAACTGCGTTTTTGGAGTGTTTTAATCAGAACACGCAGCTGTTTTTGGTTTTTTTTTGGGGGGGGTGGTTTTTAATACTTGTATGTGTTTTGTACTTATCTTTCTTCTTTTGTTTAGCTGACAGTGAATTTGTGTGTATATCTGTGAAAAACCATTCTAGAGGAGCTGTGTATTTGCATGAACTCAGTACCTAGACATTACACGTAATAGATTCCAACTGCATTTTCTTTCTGGAATTCCCATTTTACTGGGTTCTGAATACGTATATAAAATGTGTATAAATAAATATGTATATATAATATGTATAAAAAAAACCCTTAAGCTGCCTCAAGAAACAGTTACTTGACATCTGAAAATGGCTTCATGCACATGAATACAAATGCACAATGAGATATCAGCATATCAGTGAAGTCTCTGGAATATTTCTTTTGATGGCAAAATCATCTTTACCTCATAGGAGTCTTTCAGACCTAATGCTGCTGCAGAAGACTGAGCTGAGTTCTAGTCCTTTTAGTGAATGACAAGTAAAATTTTTAACTAAGTTCCAGATGCCAGGTGCTACTCTTGCTTCTGCTTGTGCAAAGCCACGTAGGCTGTTGGCTTTCCAAGGGTGGATATGAAGGCAGAACTTGAAGAGTTTTTCACATTCAGAGTGATGTGTGAACTAGAACCCTGAATGACCAATGAGCTTGACAGTGCTAGCGCTTGCAAAAAGCATTATTTTAGTCACAAATTGAGTGCCAGAAGCGATTGAAACTATGTAAGTGCTGAATTATACAATAACATTTCTGCAGATTTTCTTCACCATATAGAAATTAATACACTATAGAACAAAATTTTCTGATAACCTGGGAAGAAGAATTTGATGTGAGTTAATTTGAAATACTTCGAATTATTAACCTGACAGTAAAAATGAATCAAAATTATTCTCACTCATGTTCCCAGCATAAGGCAGATAAGAGGGTGTTTAGCAAAATCAGTGACTAGCAAATTTAGGACAAATGGAAGTAATTAATGTTTCAGCAGTGTATTTTCAAATTATTAAATTCACTGTTTTGTGTTATTAAATAAAATGTCTGTATTTTAGAATAGGTGGTATAATTTTATGATCATCAATAACATTTGCAGTTTTGTTAGGCATGATGACAGTTATCAGAGGATAGTTTCCATATGTGATAAAACACAGTTGTCCATATAAGTTGCAAAAGCAATTATTCTATCTAGCATGTTTGTTACTATCTTTTGGTGGCAAGATACCAGTCGTCCTGTACTTTCTCATTTTTAGCATGGTGGTGATTACTTGCTGCACTTTGCTGCTTTCATTTGTTTCATATGGGCCACTTACTTATGCGTGACGATATTTTGATGTGGTCTCCATTTTGGCAAAAGGTAAAAAAGTGGTATGTCTTGATGCCGGTAAGGCTGTTGACATGATGTTTTAATAAATGAAGTGGGGAAATACAGCCTACTCAATCACCATTATATTAAATACACAACCAATGAAAACCAGACTAGAAAAAACAAAAATGTGTTTAGGAGAAACCTTCAGGTGTGGAATTATGCAAAGTCTTGAGATATAGAAAATGTTTCTAACTGTGAGGAGATTTATCCACTGTAACAGGTCATCTGAGGAATATTATAACATGTTAGGTTAGCCATCTCCCAAAGGTTAAGTACATATGTAGTCCAGCTTTGAAGTAGGGGGCTAGGTTAAATGGTAGGTGGAAGTTCTGTCTAGCCCTACCTTTCTGTGGGCCTATTCTCTTTACTTTTGAATCTTGCTGTTACTTTTTGCAGAATTATGTATAGGTTTTTCAATTTACCCATTTTAGGAGGAGCAGGTTAATTTTCAGAGGGGTGTCTGGAATTTTAAATTAAACTCTTAAATAGCTATCTATATATCTATTTTCTTACTATAGCACCAGAGCAGATTGTCTTCGGGTAACGTAAAAGAGGCAAAAATGCTCTCTCTTAATTATTGTATTACTAAGTTACTTTGTAATTCATAAATGTTGTTTCTTTTGTCATGCATATTGCAATGTATAAAACGTAATCAGTAATCAATCAAATAACTTTTCAGTCCTTGAGATACTTGCAGAAGTCAATGCAGTTGGGGTAGTATGGTAAATACTCTGTTTATTTTGCTTCTACAGAAATGTATCTTCTGCAGAAAGAGAATTAAGAAAATCTCTGGTGCCTGCATTCAGTGTTCATATGGACGCTGCCCAGCCTCTTTCCATGTTACCTGTGCCCATGCTGCAGGAGTGCTGATGGAACCTGATGACTGGCCATATGTTGTGTACATCACATGTTTCAGGCACAAGATCAAACAAAATGTGGTAAGGAATTTTTTTCCTTATTTGTTTAAAAAACAAATTGCAGAATTAAAGAGTATTTCCATAAAAAATGGAAGAAAGGATCCACACCATGTATTATAATAGCTCCATCTGTCATATTTCCATACATAGCAAACTATTACATCTTGAAGTTTTTTCTTATGCTGTTAACTGAGAGAAATTATAATTGATATGCCTAACACATTTTTGCATTAGATTCGTTGTTGAATGTCTTGTTTTGACAGCCAGAACAAGTCTTTGAGTTCTCTGTTTTGTTAACCTGGAGTATATTACAAATACCCAGATCACAGTATCTTGCAAATACTCACAGATACTCTGAGATAAAGGATATGGTGTATATTCAAGTTCTTTGTTCTGCAGCCAAACAGGGCCTTGCAAGTATCCAATTATAATTACTCTGTCATCTGGCAAAGTAACACTGGTATGTCATGAAAATTCATGTCATTACTGTGCCGTTTTATTTCTAGCCTGTGCTGAGGAGGAACCTTTAATTTTAGATAAGACACATGAAGAATTAGTTACTATTGTCTTTTAGGTTTTAATGTCTTTTATTCAAATGAGTTGTTACTATCTCAGTTAAGAGTGAACTCTTGCCATTTATCTTGGGCTTTTAAAACTGTATTTTGTTTCCTAGCAAACTAGAGGACTTAATGTAGTCTTATTAAGGAAATAGCTTGGTAAGTTAGTCAGGTTGAAAATTCACAAGTTGCAAACTTTTTATCTCCTTTGTACATTAGAAGTAAAAAAGAAATAAACACAGGTAATGTCTGTATAATATATGTCTGTCTTTCAAGAGTTTGTCAGTGCATCTTTGGTCTTAATGGCAAGACTACTGAAGACTCAGATTTTCTTTTGGGTGTAGTAAAATGTAATGCCTCCTAAGTAGAGTAATTAGTCAGTCCTGCATGTTCAAACTCCTGGTGGTTCATAAAAAGGGAAACAAATTGTGTGTTCCTGTTTAAGCTTCCACAGAACTGTTAAGCCTTTTGAAGATTTTTCTTTTCCAAAATGAATTAACATGTGAAACCAGTACACTTCATGTGGTTTTAGTTTCTTCCAACATTTTTCATGAAAATGAATTTGGTTTGAAGAACAAACAAACTTAAGCCTCTATCTGTACAGGCAACTTAAGATACTTTTCTTGGCATTCTTGGAAAACACTATCATTAGCTGAAAGCTACTGGCTTAAAATCACGGTCAGTAAAAATAGGGATGCCTTTCCCAGATATTTTCTAGTGTTTGTTTGGGACAAGTCTTTATACTCTAGGTAGTGGGATTTGCATCAATAGCTGGTAAATCAGTCACTAATCTAACAGGACTTTCTGCATAATACTTTCTCATATTCCCACTTCACATGTATATTGTGGCCACCTTCTCAGCCCTTTAAATTTTCTAACTTCCTCTAATATATCTGTCTCTGATGCTGGAGTCCCCTTATGCTGTTGCACAACGCATGTGATTTTCTTTGCGTTACTCTCTTTGTATCTTTGTGATACTAAACGGTGAATGTGCTGAAGTTTTGGATTATTTCTCCTATGTATATACAACACTTAATATAGTGGTATATCTGTCCTAAACAGACTTTTTTCTGACATTTCTGTGTTCATGTTAGTTATTAATAGAAGCACCTACAAAGTATCAATGAAAACCAGGTAGGTTGTTTAAGGAGAATTTAAACTTTCAATCTAATATAAAAAGACTTTAGCACTTAACTTTCTTAGTGTACACTTTCTCTGGAACAGAAAAGTTATTAAATAACCATTATTTTGCATGGTGAGAAAAAAAACACATGCTTATCATCATCAAAAAATGACAATAGTAATAGAGTAACATGGAATCCCATAAAATCCATCATTACTTAGTGATTTTCTTGACCTGTATTAGGTAGTGTCAAAGGAAAAAAAAAACCCACCAACTATGGAGAAACAGGATTTTTTGTGGCTAACATTTAAGAGGTTGTGTGAAGGATGTTCAAAGTAGCTTGGAATAAGGCTATCATGTCCTTTCCTAAACCTCAGGTCCAACCTTTTAGAAAAAAATTCTGTATTATTAACTTATTTCCTGTGTTTCAAATCAAAATCAGCTTTGCAGAAAAGAAAGAAGAATTATTGTTTCTGTGGTTTTCATTGGACCAAAAGTTGGAAGGATCTTAAACTTTCTTTAAGAATCTTTTTCTGTGAAATTCTTAACTTAATCCTGAGACAAAGGAGATTGCCATATATTTGTATATGCTTGGTTTTATACTCTGTCTTTTGGATAATTAATCTAATCACATCTTTAAGCCTTTGGAAGTTTTTTCACCATTGGTTTTCTTGCAATGCTTTTCTTAGCTATTAGCTATTCCTTCATGTAGAAATTACATTGCTTTTCACCATTAGGCATAACAATGTATCTTACTTCTAATGAATGGTTTTTGTTTGTCTATTGTTTTAACTTCCTTGCTTGAAATCGGAACAGGGGAATCATGCAAACTGAAATATTATACTCACTTTGCAAATTTTTACAGGAATCAAATAGATTGTCTTGTCAGCAAGAAAAAAAAATCTCTTCTTGTATTTAGCAGTTGAAATCATTGTACATAAAGCAAGGACACTATTATTTCTCCTTATTTCAAGGAAACAAAATTAAAATTGTCTGTTTTTTTCACTAATATAGCCTCTAGATATTCTGCCTGAATGCTCAGTGAATACTTGTGTTTGCTACTTTCTTCATGTTTAAAAAAACAACAACAAACAACCCAAGACTCAACAACCAAAAGATGGCTACCAGGCACGAGGAAAAATTGTGACATATACCTGTAGCGGTATTGTAATATGTAAATCAATGAGGGTGCTCAATGAAAAACCTACCTATGTACAGATAAATGTGTATTATTACTTGTATTAGTGTATCTCTGCACCTCAGGCAAGGGCTTATTGCAATGCTGAGGTGGAGTATGCATCCAAATTATTTGTGGCTGTGACCTCAAATGAATTGTATCCAAACTATTCATCAATATACTTTCACAAGTGTTTCTCACTGGGGATCAGATTCTGTATCGTCTTCAGGATTTTTTTCTAAAGTACTGTTTTAATATCAATCATGGAAAACACTGGTGGATCTTCTGGTGAAAAATCATCATAAAGATAATCAAAAGGGAAAGCATAATCCATATAGTGTTGCCAAATAAAGTAAGTACACAAATACTTATAACTGGTGTTTTTAAATATTGATATGAATTTCCAAAAATATGTCTTTGGAGGTTCATGGACTCAAACTAAGCATGTCTCTGGTTTTTGCTGAAGGTACAGCTTTAGAAATAACACAAAAATTTGCTAGCAGAGAAGTTGTTTTATATAGATTGTTTTTCATTATTCCTGTCACGGCCTATATTATTTTATTATGTACATTGGAGTATCAATATACAAGGACAGCTCTGCGATTTACTACTTACAAACAGTAGGTCATGTTTTTTTTCGTTTTTCCTCTTTGACTGTGCTAGTTTCTGGGCTTGAAGCATATCCCTCAGACCTTTTTGTCATCAAACTGCAAGAACACTTGGAAATACAGTTGAGAATAGGTTCTAGAGATGTATTTGTTCTGATTAAAAAACTCTTTCATACACAAGAAAATGGGAAAAATAAGTTGTATGCAACTATACTAATAGTAAAAAAACCCCAAGGCATCCACAGAAGATTAACAAGGGTCTGATAGAACTGAGGGTCAGAGAAAGCCAGCTGGAGGCAAATATATACTCACAGATGATGTTTCATTTGGAAAGTGTGATCAGAAGAGGCTGTCTACACAGACCCAATTATGTGTATTTTGAAAGAGTAATTGTCTTTAGAAGGGGCAAAGACAGGACTTGCAAAAAAACACCTGATAGGCGTTGCAAAAACCTATTGTTGCTGCTTTTTGAGCTATTTCAAATTATCTTCTGCTATTATCAGCCAGTTCTTACCTCTGTAGCACACAGGGAATGAAGGGATCCTGTGAAATGGAAGTTGTATATCCTTTTTCTGTTGAATACCTGAGTAATGCAATGTCATTGTTTGCCACTGTCTGATAACTACTGCCAGCCCCTTTGACATTTCAGAAAGACTAAGGCATGCCTTAGGAAGGACATATTATTCAAAAATCATGAGCCGGCATGTTTTTGAAATGTCATGCATCATTTCTATGCCTAAATTGCAGTTCCAAGGAGTAAGCTTAAAATGATGAAATGAGAGCTATGTTCCTGTATCGAATAAGTCTCGGAACTTTGAGGATCTCCCATTTAAAATCATAGTCAGAGAAAGTTTCTAGATATTTAGATATATACAAGATGCCTATTTCATTATAGATATTATGATTTTAATATACATAGAGTTTATATATTTAATTTAACAAGATTTTTGTGTTCTGCTGTACAGAAAATGAAGGAGAAAGTAATTTTCCCTCTTATTTTTTTGAAGGTTGCACACAGAAGGGGAGGTTAACTTTTTTTTCTTTGTGTCTGGTTATTTTCTGTATTTCTGCCACTATTGTGGTTCATTCTTGGCTTAGGTAATGTTAAAGAAAATCATGCTTTTTAAACTACAGCATTCTCAATAATCTGGTAACTACCACAGCTGTTTCTTTAATCTGATAGATTCCCTTACATAACAACTGTCCTTTCTGATCAAAAATGACATTCTTAACATCAATAAATTCTTAAGATTTTCTAACAGGAAATGTTTTCTGAGACATGCAATCAATTATAGAGTGTGCTTGTCAATATTTTTTCTGAGAAACAAATCAAGAATCCTACCAAGATAACATACTAAAAAATAATCTTACCCTTGAGCTAGGATATATTTGTGTTTTTTATTATCATTCCAACGAGCAATGACATTTCTTCTCTGAAAATTTTATCATTAAATGAGCCTGTATTGTCTCTTAAAATATTATATTTTGCCTTCCATCTTCTCTGAAGAGTTCTATCTTCAGGCTTTAAAAACATTTAAACTTTCTGATAGAGCTGTTTCTTCTTGGGTTTCTATTATCTCATATAAGTAAATCAATTAATTCAATCCCCACCCTCCAACAACTGAATAAGCTAAAGTCAAGACCTGAAAGGTAAATTAACATTTATGTTTACATATGTTTCCAGATTGGATAAAAAGTGTTAATTGACATGTTATCAATCCTGTGATAATACCAGTAAATTGTACATGTAAATATATACATGTAAATGGTTAAATAATTTGTGAGTATGCTCAGAATGTTATTTCTAGGTAAACTTGAAAATGCTTTAGAAACATTATTGGGTTTTACTATCTGAGGTGACCTGAACTAAATCCTCCAAATGCGTATGTCAGGCAGAGCTCTGACACACAGAGATTTAGTACACTGTTTCCAGAAATGGTACAGAATATTTGTACTTGGTTTGCCCTTAGTTTGCAGGAGCAGAGGTTTAAAAATTCCAAATCCCAGAAATCAGTCCAAGAAAGAGGCATGATAGTGACTATAGTCTCCATGAAAACAGACGTGTTCTAAGTTTAGGGTGGGTTTTGACTCTCCCCCCAAAGCATTGACATTACTATTAATGCTTGGAGTCTAAAAAAAAAGAACTGATGCTCTCCTTGGTTCTCCCATTGATATTAGTGCTAAAAAGTCTACAGCTGTAACATTTTCCAGATTTTCACAGACACTTTTAAGGATTATTATATTGATTGAAGAATTCACTGCCTTTGAAGGTTTGAAAAGCAGTGCTAGAAAATTGAGTAATTACTTTAGTGTATGTAATAAAGTATTTTCATGCTGTATATCAACATTTCTAATAAAAAATATTTTATGCTTACTATATACCAGCGTAGTTCCCCTTGTAGTAGCATCTTCAATCATAAGAAAAGTTCAACTGTTCAGATATAACCAAAGTCACAATAACTCACTTTTGTGTAAACAAATGGACCTTTGTGAGGTAATGAATCAGGATCATAAGAAATAAGTGCCTTCCTTTTGTTATTAGGGTGAGAAGCTCTTGATTTTATTTTTCCTCATGAAGAAGGTTGCTTTTTAGTGGAAAGTTCACGGGTATACATTAGTTGAGAGCTGATATGTAACAACTGTGTGCATCGTGTGAGCTTCTGAGCATTTGCTCACTTATAAGGTTCCATTCTTTTTTGATTTATAGAATCCATCAAACAGTTACTGATGTAGAATTTTTGCATAGTTTAACAACCTTGATACTCTTCTGATTAACATAACTAGTTCTGGGGAATTAAAAGTGAGAAATGAAAAAAACCTATTGTTACTTATTTACTACATAATTGATGAAGAATGATCAATGTTGTCTGAAGTTTTAAAGCAAAAGTTCTGCACAGTATGGGTTAAGAAGTTACTCAGATACACTGCTGTAGGCAGCTCTGACAAGAACAGGGTATGCCTTTAATTATTGCATCCCATGCAGCAAAATATTAAGCAATATGTAGAATCATACTGAAATCCAGTAATTAAAAATCCCATCACTTAAAACAATGCAAGACCCAATAGTTTGGGTTCCTCACATCTTACCTCTTCAAGGAAATCCTAGAAATTATTCTACAGATAAAATTACAAATATTGCTAATTGTGTGTCCTGGTTTCGGCTAGGATAGAGTTAATTTTCATAAAATGTGTTTCTTAAAATATGTTAAACCACAATATTGTGTAACTGTTATTGATCTAATGCAGAATAGTTAGAAGGCATCAGCTTAAAAATATTTTTTAGTGTTGTGATTTTTTATTCTTTAGATGTCATTTGTTTTCTCATAAAATGCAGAAATGTATGTAAAATAAATTTGTGTGATTATGATTGGAAGGAATAATTTTGCTTTTGAAGTTTTTTTATTGAGTGGTGAACTGTTATCAGTTCTGTTTTGACACTGATGAATTTCCAATGAGTAAGAAGTCTTTCTTTTTTTCAAGAGAGCTAAAGCATGTGATAAGGCCATTACAGTTGGACAGACAGTCATCGCAAAACACAGGAATACACGATACTATAGTTGCAGAGTCATAGGAGTGACATCTCAACTTTTTTATGAAGTCATGTTTGATGATGGATCTTTCAGTCTGGATACTTTTCCTGAAGACATTGTAGTAAGTACTTTCTCAAATACCTGTTCTTGTTTAGATATTTTTTGTGTGTGGGGTTTTTTGGTTGGTTTTGGTTTCGATTTTTTTTTTAAATTAGAGTGTTGAAACCTCTTGAACTGGTTCTTTTGACCTTGAGGAGATAACGTCTTAATATTCAGTTCATGTTTATTACTTCTGCTGCTGAGTGTGATTATTTTCTGATGGGCTTCCAAACCTTGGTTGTTCTAATTAGTCTTTGCCATTTGACCAAATGAATAAAAAGTAATCTTACAAAGTCTTTTAATTAAATAAGAAATATGTATTTAATAAAGGGTGTGAGAGAGGGAATTCCATGTATTCTTATCTATGTCTCAAAGATAACTTGTAAAAATTCCTTGCTGAATAGAAAAAAACTGCTGTAATGGGAAGAATAACTCTCAAGTATCTGTTCTAACAACTTGTTTACACCTTCTGATATTTAGTTTGTGAGATTACATTATTAATGATAAAAATCATCAGGGAGAAGAATGTGGTTTATTGCATTTCCAAAAAGCAATTGAGATTTTGATTTCCCTTATGCACTTACATAAACTGCCATGTTTTTCATAACTGTTAAGGACCACCTTGTGCACTTAGTTAGCACATATGAACTGAATTTGCAGACAGTTGGGAAAAGATTCTGTTTCCCTCCACATCTGCAATCAATACATTGGATGTTAAGCTTTGTTGTGCTCATCAGGTGCCACTCGACATCTTTCTCACAATGTGACTCTTAATTCTTGTTTACCTTCCTACTCCTCTGAGTCTTTTTTTGTGCTGAACTGATTTTTTTGGTGTACCTCCTACTAATAATCTCTAAAAGTCTTCAGTGAACACTGGCATGCAAAAGTGCTGCTTGTTGCAAGACCACCTTTCACTTAGCCCTGTGTCCTGTTCTATGTGTAGAGGGGAAGAGTCTGGCACATGCAGCGGTATATAAGAATACATGCTTTGCAGCTCAAGGGGCACAACCCCTAGGAGTATTCCATATTCTTCCCCTGTGAAAGTCTTTGAACTGTTCTGTTTTCTGCAGGCCTAATGTTTTCCTGGAAGTAGCGTTCGCTGACAGATATGTCAGTGGAAATTATACTGTTTTTCTTGGAAGTTTCTTAGTTCTTGAAAAGTCTGGTGCCTTTTGAAAGTACGGTATTTGAAAGGGTACATTTCAGAGCTGTGTATGGGGATTGAGCTGTTTACCTCCCACTGGTCTTAATAGAATACTGTCAGCAAATCCTTGTTACATGTCTTTGAAAATTTATCCTTTAATTTGAAACACTCCAAAAGGCTCCATTAATGATCAAAGACATTCTGATTTAGGATGATCAAGATATTAAGCAAATATGTCTGTATTGTTATCAGAAACCCCTCTTTTGTGTATGCCTGCATCAAGGATCTGGGAAGGCAGAGATGAGAAGCTGCTTCCTGCCTTAGTGGGGTAGTCTGATCTGGAGCTAAGAATAAATGTAATCAGCTCTGGATATGCCTCAGTGCTTCTCAGATAGTGGATGAACAACATATAATTGTTTGATGGAAACACCAAATGAATTTCACATTCCTTAGGAGAAATCTTGTTGTGTTTTCATTAGATAATATACCTGCAGCAGTTACTGGAAGGGGAAAAAAATGTTTTTTCTTCTGCCTGGACTAAAACTTGCTAATCCATGCAATGTGCATATCAGGTGTTAGTGCCGCTGGGAGGACTTATTCATCAAATCTGGTGTGAAAGCAATGTTGCTGCCTATTGAAGAACTTATTTTTCTAATCTGTTTTCACTTTTCAACTCGCTCACAAAGATAGCAGGAGCTTTCTGCTTTTTCAGTATGTGCTGAATCCACTACATAATTTCAGCTCAGCTCACAATAGACCACAATCCCAATGTTCAGACACAGTGATTTATTTTTAAGGAGGAAAATTTTGAAAGTCTCGAAGCTTCGTGAAACCCCATGTGTAAGCATTCAATAACTACCAAAGCAGGGTATATATTGTTCTCTTCTCATATGTATTTTTCTCGGTTTGTGTTAGCATCTGCTAAATATAGGGCGGGGGTTAAGTGTAGGTGTTAGCTATAGGCATAACTATATAGATTTTTTTATTTCAAGCCATTGCTTGGGTGCTATCCCTGATTTCTACCGTGTCAGAATTTCTCAGCATAATCACTCCTCAATTACAATTTTTAAACCCATTGGATAGGTTGTTGATGTGCTACCCAGTCAGTTTTCCCTCAACCCAGCAGGTGTAACAGGGTGCAAAGAAGCATATGGGTACAATTTAATGCTGGAAGAAACACCAGGACAACTTCCTCTGTAAGCCATGGAAATAGTACATGATATCTTAAAGGAGGTGAGCTGACAGCCTTAGCAGTTAGTTTAACGATGCATGCCCACAAGTGGGGAGTGCATATGCCGCAGTCCTGAGTAACTGCTGCCAACAAACAGCACGTATGTGTGCCATTTGCCACTTCTCGAGGGATTAACGCTCTGTAACTTGTCGCACAGCCCGTAGCTCAGCACCAGGAGGAGTACTGTCCTGCCCGACAGGCTAGATGTCAGTTTGCAAATTATGCATCAGGAAAGGTCTCAGTTAGGGAGGGTGTCCCACAGGTTGGGGTTTTTTTGTTCGTACCTGATGGACATATGTCCACTTGCCTATCTTGGCAGTTTGCTTGAAATGAATATTTTGGGTATTTAGCTAGAAGTTGTATTTGTTTCTCTATATATTGTGAATGTCAATAATGCCTTAGCAGCAAGTATAATTAAAATACATATACAGGTATATGTAACCTGAAATTAGAGCTAAGAGTGAAGTTGTTCCCACATTACCTTATTAAAATCCCAGCTAAACAGGGAGGCCTTACAATATACTTGGTTGAGGATAGAGAGGTCCCACCAAATTGTATTGCTTGCAAGGAAGAGAGGGGAAAAAAAATTGCAGTCAAGCATGCTTTGAGTCTGTGGGGAGATTTCAGGAGAGCTGAGCACAACCCTCCTGAAATGGTTCACATCTTTCCAGGCCACTTGCCCCAGTGAGTACCCTGGTCCTCCACTGACCAGTTTACACAGAATTCTTTGGTATTGTGATTTTACCATGTGGTTATCAAACAAACTAGGTGAACAAAATAAGTGTACTTACTCTTGCTGCCATGACATACCAACACTGTGTTTTATAATTTACTATTAAGTGTATAAATGTAGGTGTTCTCCATTGAGAAGGTAAAGCTGATCTGTGGGTTGTCATGCCCACAACCCAAAACGGACTTTACTTATTAAAATTTATAAATAGATAATATAATACCATCCTAAGTGGTATCACAGCTGATGAAATGCTGCTGTAAGTGTTCCTTACAAGCAAGAGCATCTTAAGAGTTGAGGAAGTGAGATGTGTTTGGAAGGACACTTGGATGCTATATTCAGGAGTTCATAAGTTTGTTTTGCAGAACCACATTATGGTAGTTTCCTGAGGTCCTGATAATATCCAAAAAGCATGCTATGGAAAAGGTGTATATTACTTCAGGTTAAGACATCAGACTGCAGCCATCAAAAGCAAGAACAAGAAATTATTTTTGCATGTGCCAAGTTGGTCCATCCAATGTCTTGCTTGATTTGTTTTTCTCTACCATTGTTTTTGAAGTGAATGTCACCTTACCTGAAAAAAAATTCAAGCATGAAGAAAACCACACCAAGCAGTGGATTTTTTTACCTACCAACAGTGATACCTGGAATCCTTAACCGAATTATGCTGATACTTATGCAAGTACCTTCTGTCAGCACTGGACTCAAGAGAACCTTCAGTGTGAAAAGAACAGAGGAGATTAAGCTCTATCTTTCTGTGTCTATCAATACTTCAAATGCACCACCTGCAAGGGATGGAGGAGCTGGGCTATTGAGAACTCTGATAGCCAATATACTTCACTGAAATTATCATGAAGTCTACAAATTCTTAGAATGTGCACCTAAATTTCACGAAGCCCAAAATTATTATCCTCTGCTTTCTTTGTCATAAAATGGAGCACATTTTAGTTACCAGTATTTGAAGAAAAACCTGCCAGCATGATAGCAATGTAAGTTGAAAAGCTATTAAAAAAAAAAAAGAAAAAAAAAACTTTTTTCAGCCAGGGATCTCCTTTGCAATCCTCTACCTCTGTCCTGGCCCACAAATGCTCACTTTACACCCCTTCAACATTATGAAATGAAAGCTTCGACATCTCGTGACCCACACTCTAATGTATATGCACACTGTGTGTACAGGCTTGCCAGTTATCCTGTTGCTGAGATTCTGAATGATCCTTCCTGGCCTAGGTATCTGGGAGAGGTTTGAAGCTGCATAGGCATTTATAATCTTAGAGGTTCCTGAAGATGAAGTGAACTAATTGGGGTAAAGTACAGGCAAAGGAGTCAGGCTGATTACAGATCCTCCCAAGAATAGTAGTATTAGACTAATGAGAGACAGAACAGATTTACTTCATCCTTCTTTCAGATGTAGAACAAATGGGATTTAGCTGGACAGTCCTTCAAAAATTATTTCCTCCACAGACTAGCTAAAGGGAACATTAGTTTAAAACCATAATATGCCATTATGTGGGTGGACTGTTTGCATGTGCAGGTTAGAAAAGGTAGCAATTTGGGAGCTGTAATGCTCGGGATGTAGCTTCAAGACAAAATTTTACTTCTAGTGGTAGGTTGACCTGGATGCCAGGTGCCCACCAAAGCTGCTCTATAATTCCCCCTTCTCAGCTGGACAGGGGAGAGAAATACATAACAAAAAGCTTGTGGGTTGAGATGAGGACATCATTCAGCAATTACTTTCACAGGCAAAACAGACTCAACTTGGGAAAATTAGTTTAATTTATTGCCAAGCAAAATCTGAGTAGGATAATGAGAAATAAGACCAAATCTTAAAACACCTTCCCCCCACCCATCCCAGCTTCCCGGGCTCAATTTCACTCCCGATTTTATCTACCTCCTTCCCCCAAGTGACGCAGGGAGATGGGGAATGGGGTTGTGGTCACTTAATCACACCTTGTTTCTGCCCCTCCTCCCTCCTCCGGGGGAGGACTCCTCACACTCTGCCCCTGCTCCAGCATGGGGTCCCTCCCACAGGAGACAGTCCTCCATGAACTTTTCCAATGTGAGTCCTTCCCACAGGCTGCAGTTCTTCACGAACTACTCCAGCCTTGGTCCCTTCCATGGGTGCAGTCCTTCAGGAACAGGCTGCTCCAGCATGGGTTTCTCACAGGGTCACAAATCCTGCCAGCAAAGGTGGCTCTTCTCCCCATGAGTCCACAGGTCATGACAGGAGCCTGCTCCAGCACAGACTTCCCATGGGGTCACAGCCTCCTTCAGGTACATCCACATGTTCTGGTGCAGGGTCCTCCATGGGCTGTGGGTGGGTATCTGCTCCAGTGTGGAGCTCATGGACTGCAGCGAGACAGCCTGCCTTACCGTGTTCTTCACCACGGGCTGCAGGGGCATCTCTACTCTGACTCCTGGACCACTTCCTCCACCTCCTTCTTCACTGACCTGGGTGTCTGCAGAGTTGTTTTCATATGTTTTCACTCCTCTGCAAATGCTGCCTGCTGGTTTTTTTTCCTCTTCTTAAATGTGTTATCCCAGAGGTGCTACCACCGTTGCTACCTTGGCCAGTGATGGGTCCATCCTGGAGCTGGCCAGCATTGGCTCTGTTGGACACAGGCAAAGATTCTAGCAGCTTCTCATTAGAAGCCACCCCTGCAACCCCACCGCTACCAAAACCTTGCCATGCAAACCCTATTCACTTCTTTACAAGAACTTTTCTCTAATGACTTTGTCCAGACTACTGACTTTCACTGGTGCAATAAATACATGTCTGCATATGTCTGTGTGGACACTCAATCAGCTTCTCAATTTCTGTATATGCTAATACTTCTGCTACTGCTTTTGAAAAAACATGCTGCTTGAACAATGGACATTCGGAAATACTGGGCTAGCACGTAGGTCTTGACAGTCCATTAATGTCTGCCTGGATATAAAAAATAGAAGACTTGATTCTAGCCCTAGTAATTTCCGAAGGATGCTGTGTTTTTTTAAAAATCTGTCCTACAAACCAGACATATCTAACTTTTCCTCCGTCAACCTTGTCTGGCATTATAAATGACTAAACTCCTGACTAGTTTTCAGCATTTTTTCCAGTGGTTTCTCTTCTGTGTGCCTTTCTCTCTTCACCTCTTCTGACAACTGTTTTCTGCTTGTCTACCTGTTCAAATCTAAACTTCAAACAGTAGTGCTTACATGCCTCCTTGTATCTGTGAAACATCCATTAGACTTCTGACAGACAATAATAGCATATTGTTCAGCTTTATTATACTGGCATGTAAATCTGTAAAGAATGGCTAAGGAAATTTAGAACTCTTGAATTTGCACTCTTTCTGGGCAATCTATAGATACTTTGCATGCGCTCCAGTATCACCGTTGCCAGCAATTTCTGAGAATGTGAAATAGAAAAGCAAGCAATGCGTTTCTAAAGGCAACAATAGGATAGATCATATTTGGTCTAAAATTAGTCAAAAAGTCCTCAGAACTAGTTGTGTGATGTGGGAAAAGAGACCTAATGAATAGTAGTAGGTTTAGCAACCTTTTTTTTTTAATTTCTTAACTGAGACGTCATTGACTGTCTGAGCTGAATAATGCGCTACTCATGTTGGGCTGGCACAATTTCTTTTGCAGCATTATAAAATTACCTGCTGTGTAGTTGAACTTACTACTCAGCAACCTGTATGGTGTGACAGACAATTCTGAAAAGTTGTGCACAGCAGGTTTGAGAGCTGCATGACATGTCTCTGAGGAGAAATCTTTGATTTCTTTTCCTGGTTAGACAGATTTGTAAAAATTGTGTAGGATTTTGTGTTCTTGTTCTGTGAAATACTCCAAGAAGTTTATATGTTTTGAAGAATTTATTTCAAGTTCATGTGAGCTGAGAAATTTGTTTTAACGCATTTCTTTAACTGTGAACTTTTGCACTGGATTTGCAAGCACTGATACACAGAATGCTACGCTTTGCACATGCAAATCATTGTTAGCATCTTCTGAATACTAACACAAATGAATTCCTGTTTTTAAAACTGTGATCTTACAGGTTAAAAACAACCTTTTTAAAAAGCAAATACTAAATTCTAAGGCTTCAGACCAGAGGCTTTTATTCCATCGATTAACTCTTGAAGCTGCAAAACATCAAAAGGTGCAATAGTCTGATTCTAATCTGAAACTTGTTGTACAGTACTATAACCGTATTGATTTAAGTGAGTTACTTTCAGTTTACTCCATTATGGACAACAGAGGTGATTTTTCTGTGGCTATTGCTTTTTCTTTGTTTCCTTTTACAGTAGAAAGACAAGCAACTTAATAGATAAGCATGAAAAATGAATATAGGATAGATTAAAGGCAAATTAAAGCTTCAGATATGAATATTATCTTTACACGGTTTCCTGTGTATAATGTCCTTTCCACTTTATAATTGAATGATTTATGGATCCTTATCGATAATGATTTTAGACATGTTGAAGATAATGCCCCCACAGCTCAGCAGGAGAAAAAAAATGGAAGATAATCCATTATTTCCCCTCCCAGCTTTTTTCTGAGGTAACTTGGGAATTGGATGGTTTTCAGGTCTGGTAATTTGCCCTATTTGTTGTGTGTTTCAGAAGTAGATTACTTCCAGACTTGCCATGTGTGTTTTGAGGGGAGGGAGAGAAGAAGGAGCGTTGTCCTTCCTGTGTGTTACCACCTGCGGCAGGGGCAGGAGCACAGCATGAGCTGCTCTCTGTGCTCATCGGGCTGCAGCGGGTTTACTGGCAACTTCAAACCTTTAGGCCAATACGCAGGTGGGCAGGATACAAGGTAGTACCGTAGGACTCGGAGTCTGGTCTAACCAGTCTAAGCGTAAGCAAGGGTTTTCTGCTGCACTGAAGGAACCGTGTACTTCAGTCAGGCGTGGCGAGTCAGACATCCTCGTCAACTTCACCTTCCTATTGCTGACACTGAGTTTTGTCCCATAAGGGTATAATGTGCCCCCAGTTAAGACGTCCTCAGTCTCCTCTGCGCTGCACCTTATTTTGATGCCCAGTACCACCCTGGACATCCTAAGGCACATTCTGCAATGTGTGTTTGAATTGTGGCCTTCTGGGCAATTCTGCATCTGTCAGTTAGCATTGCACATGTATTTGTGTTATTAATACTTTGCTGAAAGGCAACGTAACGGTTGAAACGGTAACTTTTTAAGCTGAATGGAAAGTAAGAAATGTATTCAGGAATGCACGATCCAATTTGTCTTCCAGTTTCCCTTTGGTGAAAGCATACATTCACTTTGTAAGAGAAGATTCAGTAACATTTTAAGGACAACATATTATACATAAATTCAAAGTATTTTTATTCTATGCATTCTGTGATTCAAGGCTAATTTTGTTGAATTACAGTAACTATTCTGTTAATCTGGTGATTTCACTGAATTTATACCAATATAAAACCAGCACTGCCCTCCAGGGAATCAAGCCTGCTCTTTCAAATGATAATGCACTGTGTAAATTGCTGTTCCTGTTCAGATAAAATTCTGATACCACTCTCCTTTTCATTCAGATTGTCTTGGAACCTATGAAACCTAATTCCATGTTTCTAAAATTTGCGTTAACTACCATACACTGTCAGCTCCTGAAAGAAAAACACAGTTTGACAGTCCGTTGACGTGAGCGGTTGTTTTGAGGGAGTTTCCACAATTTGTTTCTCCATTTCCGCTTTAATGGTGTTGGTAGATACATTCACTGTTTGCAGCTGTGGTATGTTTTTTGTCGGTAAGACAAGCTTTTCAAAGTTGGAGGTGTTAGTTGTGATCACATTAGTTGTGCTCCATATGGAACAACCACTGGTGAGTGTGACTGTGAAAGCTTAATCCCTAGCACTCACGTTGAAAGTTAATGTTAGCTGGAGTAGTGGAGGCATGAAATTGGGGACGTTGTAGCTTCATCCACAGGACTGCCCAGAGACAGGAGCTTTTTTCTCTCCTGGGTCTGTACAGCCAGAGCTAACTCTTCCTGACAGCGTCGTCACTCCATGCTTAGTTCTGCACTCCTTCCCTTTCAAGCCATCTTCAGCTGGTTCCTGCCAGTACAGAGAGCACTATCTGGTGGTAGGTACCCTGGTAGCAATGAAGTAGGATGGTAAATTTAACTCGGGTCCTAATTTAAGTGGAAAATTTAGAAATTTTCTAAATTTGCACCGACTGCTGCAGTTCACTAGAGTCGGTGAGAGGACCATTTCTGTGCAAAAGCCCCATAATCAGGCCTGCAGTTTTCCTGCTTTTTCATGTTGTGAATCTGGGGACTTGAAGTCTTACAAATGAAAATCAGATTGTAGTTAGTGTGTTTTTTGTGTGTTGTGAGAACTTAATTTTGTGATTAATGCCAGAATGCTTGTTTGCTATAAACTGAAATGAATGTGCTATTAATTGAATTGCTGTGAAGTGAATTTAAGCCTCCAAAATAACAGGATAGAGGTGTTGGTTAATCAGTTTTGGAGACCATGCGTGAATTTTAAGTTATTTTTCAGAAACCATGGAATTTCTAGGGTAAAAGCCCAAATGAGTCGATATTATGTCCTGCTGCATGCAAATTGTGGTTAGACAGACTAATACTAAGAGCCATTTTTATGGATTTAAGCAATGCAGGGGGTGACAGAAAATGGACAGTTTATATTTCACAGTTTGATTTTAACAGTATGTATAAATTTAGAAACAAACATAAGATGAGTAGTAGTGAAAATATGTAGATACGCAGGATAGGAAGGCCAGTTTTTTTTCAATTAGGGAGTCTGATTTAGCTCTAGTTTGTCTTTTCGATATGTTTCTCTTTGATCTTTGAAACCTCAGGGCTAGATTATCAGCTTTCAGTCTGCCAGGAGGAGGATTACAATATTGTGCCATGGCCCATGTGCGTCCGGGGTGGAACAATACAGAAAGGATCTGTATCACCAGGCACGTTGTGGGGCTGAAGCCAGACTGTTGCTCTACCTCTGCCTTTTGCCATTCCTTCTTGACAAGTTGCTTGACAACAGCATGGTGGGATTCACAAGAACCCTGCAGTACGGAAAGTCGCAGCAGCACAACTTTTTCTTCCTGAAAGACTGCTGTTGATTGGAGTATGTCTTCCTAAAGGATTTTGATGTCCTATGGTACAGAAGTAATGAGTAACTTCAAGGATGAAAAATATATTCAGCTAAATTATTTGTTACAAATACTAGTTTTGAACTAACATTTAAACTGTCTTTAAACTGATGGCATCCCAGGAAGAATAATGCCAGTCAGGTTCTGTGTATATTTATACTATTCCTTTACCATTAAGTAAAATAATTTATACAATTCATGTGTGTCCTTCATTCTGTCGCTATGTTACAGAGCCATAAAGCAAAAATTGGACTAGAAGTATGTTCTAGATCACAAAACCTTATTGCAAGATCCACACTTAACCACTTCAGCCCTGTACTGTTTATGTCAATTATACCATCAATGGTATTTAACAAGAATTTGAATAAACAATGACCCATTTTGTCCTTTGTTTTTGAAACAAAGCAAATCAGTAAGTAAAACCCAGGAGTGCCAAGGAGATGCAGAAATTTTTGCTAAGTGACATTGCAAAAAATGCTGTAATTTTAATACAATTTAAAAAAACATTTTGAATACAGTCTAAACCACAGTGATTTGCAAAATAACAGAGCTCACCGCTCTTAACTGTCTGCCAGTTAAATAAAGAAAAAATTCTATTAGTGTTGAGGAAAATAAAATGGCAGTTTCTGAGTTTGTTCATGGGAGAGGGACTGCTCAGTTAGACACTCTCCTGAAAAAGGAGGTATCAGCCTGATTATGTTTGCTGTCTTAGTTAATGCTTGATGACAGTTTGATGCTTCATGCTGTGAATTTTGTAGACACTCTCATGGGAAATGGGTAGAAGTACATTATGGGTATGGTAGATTTGAAAATTATTTAACAAGTTTCAAGAATAATGAAATGGTTAAGAAAAGGAAGAGGCTACTCTGCTTATCTAACAAATTACTTTAAATGATGCCAATTTATGAATGTAAACCTCAGGTTTGAAAACAGTGCAGCTGTAAGGGAAGAATTTATGCTTATTCAGATGGGTTAGTGGTAAATAGAGTAAACTTCAAGAGTGAACCACTTGCAGACAATATTCCCACTTAATACTGTATACCATAGATGGTTTTTTCTTCAATATCTTTCCAAGTTTTTGGCCTTATTTTATTATACACAGAAAAATAAATCTCAATCTTCATTGTACTGTTATATATATATGAATGAATGTTTTAGTGCTATGATCAGGGAAAACTGATCTCTACTAATATTCACCAGCTGTAGAAGAGGATCTTCAGAATGTTACTTATGGATTGCAAATGTCTTTTACCTCAAAATGTTTCATTCTCCTCTTCCCTATTAAGCCCACTGTTAGGAGCACAGCTGTGAGAACTGAGTTTAGTAATCACCCACAGAAAATATTCTGATCTGATCAAGATGGAGATTGATTTTATTCATCCTAATAGAAGAAGTTCCATAGAATGCTCATGCAAAATTATGCGTGGGTGGCAAAAGCAGCTTTTAAAATAAGACATACTAGTCTAGGTTATAAATTGCGGGATCAAATCAGGGACCTTTATCATCACAACCCTTCTGTTCTCTCTTGAGTAAGGGTAGGATCACATTATCAAAACAATTAAGAAGAGCCAGGTGATCTGATGATGTTTGTCCCCTGATTAGAATAGAACTTCACAGAATCATTAAGGTTGGAAAAGACCTTTAAGGTCAAGTCCAACCAACTTAGATAGATTGGCATTTTTCCATTTGAATGTGACTGTTTTCTAGCAACAATTTTAAATATTTGATTACTGTTGTGTTTATACCTCCTCTAAAAGATGCCATCTGGGCCACATTTTCCTCTTTTCAAACAAATTCTTGAAATACAATGACCAATGTTATTGCTATGATATTAAATACACTAATAACCTTTATACCGTTACTTTAAGTTAAAGCAGTTAATTGATCCCTTCTTCACCAATCACATTCCACATTCACCAAAGACTGAATGAGATTTGGAAGGATAGGATTCTTTTTAAGCTCCTTAAAGATCAAACATTGAGCTATAAGCTGACTGTTGAAAGGCAGAACATTGTAAAAGCTAATGAAAAACTTTCCTGCTGCTAGAGTCAGGAGGTATGAAGTGGTGGGGGTTTTGTGTGTTTAGAATATTCAGAAATATTTTTGAAAGCTTTCTTCTTTTCATGTATTTAACCTGTAAAGAATTTTTTTTAAAGTGTTATTAAGTGGTGTATTGTAGTCTCTAAGTCTTTTTTGTTCAACTGCTGCCTTCCTCACTGGCGGAAAATCCTCAAACAGAAAACTTTTTGTTTTTCATTAAATACGCAGATATTCTACTTTGGCCATGCCAGTATTTTCCTTTCTAAGATTTTCTCTCTATCTAGCTTCCTGTCAGACCAGAGACTCTGTAAATTAATATTGATTGGTATTTGTAGTCACACAATAATTTCATCCTTTCCTACTCCAACCTTGACATGAAAGACTACAGTATCCTTTCTACTATCAGTTTAACTTGCAGGCTTCTTTTGGCCAGTGCCCGAAGATAGGAGTCAATTTAGCCCTGTTAATTTCGAGGACTGCACCACAGAGTTTTGTCTTTTCCTCTGAATTCACTAAAGATACTTGTTCTCAGTGTGGCTTCTTTGGATCAAACCAAAAAGAAGTCAAAAGCTCTTATAAGCTTATCATTTCCAAAATAATTGTTGAATTTGAAATAGCTGAATTAGTAATGTAATTGCCAGGCGAAACGCTGTCAAAATGAAATTATAGGTATCTAAGGAACATCTGTTTCTGACAATTTTGGGGAATAGTCTCAATAGTTCCTAAATTCATCTTGGACCAGAATATCTATACTTTTTAGCCTTGATTTAGGAAAGCATTTGAACATATTTTTTTTAACTTTTAAAAAATTAAGGTATTTTCTTCAGGTGTCAGTGGCTATATTCAAATTACAGGAATCTTGCAACATTTGACAGTTCCTGGATTCAAGTGCATGCTTCAGGTGCAGATTTCTTCCCTTTTTTATTAGTGTGGCTCCACATTTGTTCCTAGTCTGAGTCAACCATCATCACCGTGCTGCTGCAACTGGATTTGCTACTTACAAATGCTCTGTCCAGCCTTAAGGAACCAAAGTATTGTTCAACCTCTGTGGTAAAAATGAAGGAATATCAGAAGAGAAAAATAGCAAATATCTGCTTTATCTGTTGTGCTGTACACAAGAATTCCTTCGTGACAGCACAGGAGACAAACACAGTATTTCAACATATTTTTCCAACACCTATTGCAAATGGATTACTTACTATTTTAGTTCAATGCATAATGATGAACCCCAAAATGAATGTTTCTAAAACCAGAAAATACCATCTGTAATACAGAAGAGCTTTAGAATAACTGTTATTTACAAGTTTTTGCTCATAAAGAAACTTTTTGAGTGGCTGTAATCCTGGGACTGGTGAGACCATATCTGGAGTGCTGTGCCCAGTTATGGACTCATCTGTACAAGAAGGACATGGACATACAGGAGCAAATACAGTGAGAGGATATGAAGGTGATGAATGCAACAGAGCATCTGTCATATGAGGAGAGGCTGAGAGAGCTGGAACTGTTCAACCTGGAGAATGGTAGATTCAGGGGGATCTTATCCAAGTGTATAAATATCTGATGGGGGAAGTAAAGAAGATGGTGGAAAGTGGTGGAAAGTGACAGGATGAAAGACAACAGGTAGCAACTGAAAACAGGAAATTCCTTAACATGGAATTTTTCTTCACTTAAGAAAAGAATTCCTTACTGTGACAGTTGTCAAATGCTGGACTACTTGCCCAGAGAGGTGGTGAAGTGTTCATCCTTGGAGATACTCAAACCCAACTGGACATGTCCCTGAGAAATCTTTTGTAGCTGACCATGCTTAGAGCTGAGGCTGTGAGCTGTGAAACAGCTGGAATGTGAAACCAGACACTTAAGTCATAGACTTTTCAGTACAGATAGGCACGATTTTGTCTATTTGTGTGAAGAAGAAAATATACTATGTAATTGTATGGGAAATTTACATGGTTTACAAGCTAAGTGTAGACTGAACCCATACTATATGGTATTTACAGCTGGTGTATGGGAATGTTGAAGGATGGCCATATCTTAATGTCTTGACTTTTCATTATAAAACAGAAAAGTGAAGTTGCATTTTTGTAATTTTGTCAGCCTAAGAAATGAGTCTAACCATTCCCAAGAAGAAAATGGTGAGAATTATTTTTGCGGTAAAAAGAGAATCTCTAACATGGTTATGTAGTATGAAAATAAAAGGTAGGAGCTCTGGCAGAAATCAGAAAAAACAATTTTGTACAGGTTTCCCAAACATTGTTCCTTAGACTAAGACATTGTTGTGATACATGAAGAATGGGATTGTTATTTGTCTAGTTATTTGCATGAGAACTCTAATTTTCCATCTGAGCAATTCCATTAGCTATCCTAGAGAAGCTGTGAGATGTTTTTCTTGTGCAAGGTGCAAAGGGAGCAATTCATGCTGGGTTTTTCTTCTTGGAAAATTAATGTTTGGTTTGACATCGTTGATAGATTGTTTGTTTTCAGGAAATTTGCTATCTTCCAAGATGCATTTTAAAAGTTTAGTTCAAGACACTTAGCCAAGACTCCTTTTTACACTTTAGCAATAAATAGAAGAAGTATGATAATGACAATAACCATCTTGAGAGTCATCACTGAGAAGACAGCATTAAAAATACAGTCTCATTTAATTTATTGTCAGAGCTATGATAGTATTTAGCAATCCCTGGCCCCTGAGAAGTCATAATTATTCCACTGTTGGAAAGTAAACAGCAGCAATCCTTTCCCTTTTCCCCTTGCCTCTCCTGGAAATACTGGGAAGGGTAATATAGTAATGTCACCTACTACCCCAAATACATGGTGAAGTTGAACAGATACATTCATCTGTGTCTGTCACAGCAACCTTTGCCAGGCAAACATGCAGGGCATATTTTAGAGCTGTCCCCTTGGCAGAACACCTGAGGGATGTCACAGACAGTATTGTCATGCAGGAAAGTGTGTTTCTGTGAAAATCCAGCTTTTCATTTATTTTCTCATGTGTTGAATCAAATTAATGGATTAAGATACATGTGACTAAAACGCATTTGTAAGGCCTGGATTTGGCTATCATGATACTACAACAGGGTAACATCCCAGTAAGGATCACTGTGGTGCATTTTTGCTCCCACATTTTGAGTTCTTTGTTATGATGGTTGTTGGCCTCTATTGGAAGTGAACTGTTGAACTCAAAAATACAATATTTTTGTAAATTATTCTATGTAAATCTGATACTTTGAAAATGGTAATAGTACTGCAGCAACCTGAGATAATTGCAGGTCTGGCAGGACCTTGCCACTGAGTCCTTGCACCTGAGTCCTTGACTTTATTTTTTCTCTTCCCAGTCTAGACCTCTTAGCAGTGAGCTCAGGTAACATGGTCACCAAGCAGGTCCTCCCACACCTGGGAGAATACCACTAAATTAGCACTAATTTACATGGCAAGTCTTGTGATTTAGTCAGTACAAAGTATAGATGCCTTTGTTGGCTTATTTGGCAGAGATAGCTTCCAAAGAATTTGTGAGCACAGACCTGAGACAATCCTTTCCTAGACCTTTCTGTATTTCCTCACATGGACAGCTGTTGTTAAGGGTGTGTGGTCAGTGTACTCTGCAAATAAGTCATTTAGGCCATACCAAGCTGCATGGGGCAAAAGAAACCATGACAAGAATATGTTGCAACTAGCATAAACTGTGCTGCGCTGACATGCTCAACAAGTCAGGCACAAAATTTGGCCAAAATACAGGAAAAAAACTGCCTCATACCTTCTGAAAACTAAAATTCACCTAGTTCTTCTTGGTAAGCATTTGGATTCTTTCAGTGTTTCTCCATCGGCTAAGCAAAGAAATCATTGGCATTCTCACCATTTATAGTTTGATCCATCAGGGTACGTTTCAGTCCGCAAAGTTAGCACCTAGCAAAAATATGCTGTGGTTAACAAAACATGAGGTATTTGAATATGTAAAAGAGAAAGTATTGCACATACACAATTGCACTTTAGTGATCTTTATTTTCAATGTGTGATGGAAATTAATTTTGGGGGAAATGTATCACAGTTGCTGATAGCTATCTGATTTATGCATATGTTGCCTTGCCAATGCAGCATCAAGCTGTAAAGAGAATGTTTCTTTGGTCAGCATTTCATTTTCATAAAGGCTAATAGTATTTTCTGTTAGTCCATTAGCAGGATTATAAAACTTGAAACACACATGGTAATAAATCTCCTCCAATTACCAAGTTGTAAAAAGCAGTTTACTGGTAATTTCAAAGTGTAGTGGCTCACTCACTGATTTGAGAATCCATCCTTCTTTGTAAATAGAGCAGAGATTGCCTAAGGCTGGGCCCACCTGCAGAGGGAGAGGTTGTCCAAGTGAAGTGGCCTGATGGAAAACTGTATGGTGCAAAGTATCTGGGAACAAACACAGCTCACATGTATCAGGTGGGTGTCAATACTTACTACCCTGTGCTTGTTTTTCAGATGTCTTTATTGCAAATTGCTCCTTTGGCTCTAGCATTGCAGTGACCAGCCACAACTTCAAAGCCGCAGAAGGCTGGAGTATGGACTCTTACTGTAACAGCTAGTGCATTTAAACTAGTAAATAAAGCTGTCTAAACCATTAACAAACGCTGTGCACTCTTTGGGAGTTGAGGTTTCACCTGTTCTTATAAAATCAAGAAAATGGGTTATTTAATAAGAACTCAGGTGAACAGGTGGAACATTAAGACTGAAAGATAACATTTGTTATCTTCTCCAGGGTAATTACTTTTATTTGATGTCAGCTAATTATATGATTAATAATATAAAATTAAGTAGTGGTGTGTGACTACAGTGAACCCTAGGCATTTTGTAAAAGGATGGAAGGGAGGACAGTAAAGAGAAGAGCCCTGCTTTCATTTGTCTGAGGCACTTCTGAATTAATTAACACATAATTTAAGGAGTGTTTTATCCTCAGCAAAGGCAAAAGGGAACTGAACGGTGAAGGCAAGGCTAAAAAGCTGACTTCTGATTTCAGAGACACAATAATTGTTTTTTTATGTGCTTGCCTTTGAGAAAAATCAATCAGCAGCTTTGAGTACCCAAGTGAATGGTGGAAACTGCAATAAAACAATCACAATAATAATAGCACTTCTGAAAGAATGAGAACCTAAGTAAATTTCATTTATATATATAAAATCATTTTCACTTATGTAACTCTTTCATATGAAGGCCTCACATTACTCTACAAAAATGGCAAATTTACTATTATATCTGTAGATAAATTAAGGCACAGGGAGGCTAAATGACTTGCTGCATTGACCTTCTCGCTTTGCCAATGACTTGCAATTGAACACAAGTCCTCAAATGCCTAATCCCTTGAGCTAGCCTCTAAATCCTCCCTCTTCCCTTATATTTAGCAGCTGTATTATGTTGTGAAGGTGAAAAGTTCTTTATAAAATATAAAGATTATTGTTCTACAGTAACATTAATCTTCAAATAATTTAATCTTCTAAACACCTGGTCTTCTGAGGAATACTGTGAGGTAGACTAATGATAGAGATAGACTAATGTTATCTTTCACATTTGAAGGAATCTGACATGGTCAAAACAAACTTCTTTGTCTTATTTTAGATGTCTTGGACAACATGCTTAAATCAGTTTAGTTTAAGGAAAATGGATTAGCATGCGGAGATTCAGTAAGGTTTGGAGCCCCTCAGCGTAAGAATCGTGGGAGAGTACTTGCCTTGTAACAACCCTTATCACAGGGGAAATAGCAAAGGTTAACGACTAGAGGGAGTCCAGATTACACTGCATAGGATTTTGGAGACAGACAAGTATTTCAGTCTGTAGGATGGGAGAAGAGTCTGCCACAACATGGCCACAGATTACAGAAAGTCTATTACATGGAGGTTGCAAGGCTAATTTCAAGACACATTAGTGGTTCTTCCTCTGGTCTTTCTACACAGCCTGTCTGATAGCTCCCAGGACCCGTGCATACACATAATCCATTCTTACCTCTGTTGTGAGGTCTCTGTTGCAGCCTTTAGATTCTCTTACCAAGTCGTTTGTGGTCTATTAGATGGTGCAACAAAAGCAGAAACTGAAAAGTACTCACTGAAATGAGTGTTATGATCTAATAAGGCATATTTGTTCTATGTGGAGAAATCTGTCAATTTTCCTCATGTTCGTAAGACATTTGTACTGAATGCATGCAGGAGCTATGACACAATGCACCAGAATTCATATCATCCAGTTTGACATTTGTGACCCAGTACCCTACACAATCCCTGAACAGAGTTATACATGCTAAATGAAGCAGGTGTTCAAGTGTAATTGTTAATGCAGTATACATTTGATGTCTTGATAATTTTTGATATTGACATTCACTGTTTATTTTTGAGCTTCATTTGGGATGATTAAATTATCCATTCACCTTATTAATTGCTTTCTAACAATTTCAGCTGACCCTTTAATTTATGATGTCCTGATAAAAGAAAATCTTATGGAGAGAATAACATACCATACAGACACAGTACAGCAGCAGAAGTCCCAAAAAAAAAAAAAAAATTTGCTGGATAAAATTGATGATTTGAAATGTAGTATCTAAAGTCTGGATTAAATTTGAGCTATTAGATATGGTGGGTTTATATTTTGCATGAATCCTAATACCATTGAAAGTCTTAGAAGAGCTCTTGTTGTGTTTGCCTTTAATGGTACGGCAAATTTATTTCCAGTGTGGTATGCTGAATTGTAGCTGAAGAACTTGCAGTTACTCTTAATTGTAAATGTTTAATATAGTTCACACTGAAAACATGCCAGATTCTGTGGTTTGATGCAGTTGCTTGCTGCTGTACATTACCAGTAAAAACAAAAATATTGCCCATTCAGGAGGTGCTTTTCTGGAGCTGCAGAGTTCATTTCCTGCACAGTTCCTTCACCAGTGATGCAAAAAGCATTATTACCAACTGTATTATGCAAAACCATGTTACCAAATATATTGTGCAGCAAGGAGCAGGAATAGCAGAAAGGCTGCTTCTGCATCGTAGTGAAAAATACCTGAATTACCATAATTTTATTAAACATGCTTAAACCAAATTGGCCTTTAAGTTCCTCTAACATACTACTAAAGGACGAGTCTTATGGGGTTAGTAACAGGAACTGAGGGGAGCAAGAATTACTTTCGTGACTTCACTGTCCATCTGTGCTCTGTGGATTTTAAATACATTCCAGATCTGTGCATCTCTGTTAAAGTGTTGTAAATAAAATTGCTTTTAAAAAATTTAATAATTCATAGATCTGTACCCTGACTTTTGAGAATGGATATACTATATCGGACTTTTCAGCTGTTCACAATTAATGTCACATACTCAGTCATGGCAAGGTTTTAATGTGAACTTAGAAAACTCAGTCCATTTACAAGTTCAAATACATGATTTTTCAGTTCTATCTATGATAATACTTTTGATAAGTTAATGTTTTCCTGTGCATGAATTTGGGCTTATTCTTTCAACTTAAGTCTGTTGTCATTCATATGATCTCATTAAGTCATCTAAGGATGTGGAATGGGACTTCTTTTATGTTTATACCAAACTTAAAAGTACAGTTTCAGTGGGAACTAAAACTGCGGTCATAGATAATAGCTGAAATTCACAACTGCTAGATGAAGTATTAAAAAAAAAAAATCAGGAGCTACTGAAAAGACTTAAATGGTTCAAAGCCTCAGCATTTTAACATTCCCAACACCTAGTTACATTTCCTTTCTCATTTTCTGCTAACGGGGTTCATGTTGGATTAAATCTAAACCTAAACATGATAAAGCTTTTCATCTTCTGAACAGAGCATTTTAAAGAAATTCCATCAGATTCAATAAAATTCTGTTAACAGGTATTTCCTTAGTTGTCACTCATACTTTCTTTCTTTTGACATGGTATTCCTCAACCTTGAAGCACAGGATGTTAAAATTAATTTTTTATTTAGTAGAAGCAAGTAAAAAAATTGGAGGCAAATAAAAATGACACAAACACATTTTAATATGTCACTCCTACAAAATAATGTTGTCTGTGTTGTTACTGCTTGGCATTCCTAGTCTAATAAATTTTACTTTACCGTATATGTGTCAGTGTTGATTTTGAAGTCTCTTTGATTAGATATTATTTTTAACTTATGAATGTGTTGTAATTCCCAAGAAATAACATTTTTAATGTTTTATCCTAATTTTGCCTTCCTAAAATAGTTAGGAAAATATTTGTATGTAGATCTTCTGTGTTTGCATGTATATTTCTGTCTGGAGACATTCCCAGAAAATTCCTGCAGGAGTTAAATCATGATTTTTTTTTTTTTAAATATCCATTTTTTCAATTAGGTTGAGTTTGAAGATGGTTCTCAAATAGTAATGAAGAGAGAAGAGATCTATACACTAGATGAAGAGCTTCCGAAGAGAGTGAAAGCACGATTTGTGAGTATTTGCTGATGATAACTTTGTAGTCTATCTGTGCTCAAAATACCCGTAAAACTATCCTTGGCTTTATTCTGGATTTTCAATTTAAGTTGGACAAATATTTTGTGAAGCCTGTACTAATATGACTGGCTAAATCAGCACAAAAATTAGCACAAGTATCCATTTGCTAGTGAGAATGGTTAGTTCTTCCAGTACAGACAAATGTTGTTGTCAAACATAATTCTTTTCTCCTAAAAGGGATGTCTTGGTAGATCATCTGTCAGATCATGAAATACCAAGTTAGTAAAATTTTTAAATTGACAAACATTCTGTTCTTTCAATATGCTTATAATGTGTATACATTTTTAAAAACTTTCCAAGTTCTCAGAGCTTTGTGATTTTGAAAGTATTGAATTTAATAAAAAATGCAATTAAATTCTAAGAAACAAAGTACCTGATCAGAACTCATTAATGGCACTGGCAGGACTCATCAGCATTTCACTAGTCTTTGGTTTAAAACTAAATCTTCGCTATATTTTTTGAGTTTTCTGCAGTTTTAAACAACATCCACCAACTCATTGTTTACATGCATGCCCTTTGGAAAAGTATTGAGGTTTATAAAGAAGTTTATAAAGAGCATGACCCTTACAGTTTGAAAAGGGAAAGTTCTGCTGTACAGATGTTGGAGGAGACGAGATGACTGCTGTTGCCTGTCTTTGTCATTAATGCTAAATATTGTGCAATTCAATCCATTACCAGGCCTACTCAGAACTGCACCATGTTCTTCTTATCTCCGTGTTCTATTTTAGAGCTGTTTGTTCAAAACTGCATTGTGAGTTAAAAGTTAGCTTTCTTAATATGTAAAACCAAAGCATAAAGATGCAAAAATCTTGTCATAATTGAGAACAAAGAATAATTCACTGTTCTGAATAAAAAAATCCCTCTTATTTGAAGTATACTTTCAGTGAAGCTTTGGAAAGGAGGGCAGTGTACAGTGTATTTTTCATTGCTGCAGGAACGTGGGCACATACACATTAACTGTTCACACATCTGTTATGTGACGCTCATTAGTTGTAGGGGAATGATATGTAGAGTTGTTTCGTCGGGCATACACAACTTAGAAGAGTTTAGTGGAGCATTACACGGAGACGTAGCTGTAGAAGGTTTTAGTCTGACTTTCCTTGTCTGTGCTTCTTGCCACATGCAGCTGCCATCTTCATTATTATCATAATTTCCTTTCATCCAGCAGCCAGTCCCAACATGGATGCTGTATATTTCAGAAGCTAGAGGTGTGTCAAAGGAAAGGATTAACTTCATGTGTGAAAGGGACAGTAAAGCTGGGAAAGGAAGAAAGACAGAGAAACGTGAGGCTGTTAGACTCCTGAACCAGCAGGATGCCCTGTTTTACTGAAGGAATAGCGTAAGATTAGGACAGCTCTTTCTAATGGGAGGCGCAGTGGTCAAATATTCTTGGTTAAAACACCTTTTTGTCAATGTATTTGGGATAAGTGCACCATCTTTCAGTGTCCTGACCACCTAGGGTTAGGACAGATGTCTTGGAAAATGTTAAATGAGCCATCTTGTTATATTCAATGGGATTTTTCACTGTATTCAGAAAGGATTCCATTACCACTTTTTGTTTTAGGGACTATGTGTAAAAAGCATTTATAAATAACTGCAAGTTCTGTAGAATGTAAACTGTTGCATTTCACTAAGGATAACAATACAAATGTAGTTAGGTTTATGCTACTCTCTTTAAAATTGAGGTTTTATACATCAATATTTTTTTTTTATTTGATACGATCAACTTCATAGGGAAGTTAAGTATAGGTTAAAAACACTGAATTTGGTCAACAAAACAAAACAAGCCACAGCCTGTGCTCAGACCTTTGCATTATTTCATACTATTGCCTCAAATTCTATAAATACGTAGCTTAGTCCTCAAGGTATGCTCAACACCTCCTTTCCCCTCCACCTGCAGAAGACAGTGCAAGTTAAAGACAGCTTATGGTATTGTTTCCACCTCTTGAAAGAAGTGACGCCAATACCTTCTAAATTATGCTTTTCCTAATCCTGGGAATTTTACCATGACTCCAGTAGTGGAAGTTGGTCCAAAAATTTCTGCCACTGCTTTTTCACAAATGACTTGTTGTTTGCTGTCCCTCTGCTTTGTTTCAGTTGATTCCCAACTGTTCTAAGCATGTTGACAAATGACCAAACTTGTGACTCTAGTCCTTTGCAAATTAGGCACTGTGCAGGTTTCTTTTCAGAGGTCCATGCCATAATACCTTGCACTTAAAACTTTTCTGAATAATACTGTGTGGTGGATAGTACTTGATACTGCTATGATAAAACCTGCCCAACAAATGCATCACTTCCATGTTGCTGGTTTTCACCTTGAATTAGCCTGATTGTGTGACCTCTGGATAAAATAAAAACTAACAACTGGTGTTAGTCACATGTTTCTAAGGAACGCCACACACCTAGAGAATTAAACGGTAAGTAGTACATGCAAAATATGGAAAAGTAAAAATGATATTTTAAATGTGCATTTAAAATATATATTTAATATTAGAGATTTTCTTGAAAGTAGTTGTAACTGCATAATCAGTAATGTAGCTAGCTTCATATGATCTAGTGAAATATATCTGAGTTTCCATGTAACTTGTCTAAAATATGTCAGAATCTGATGGCCTGTATGAAGGTGTATATGTAATTAATGTCGGGTTTTAGTCTACAGCCTCTGACATGAGATTTGAAGACACATTTTGTGGAGCAGATATTATCTTGGGAGAGAAGAAGCGGCAGAGAGTTTTGAGTTCCCGCTTTAGGAATGAATATGTGGATGATCCAGGATACCGTACCTTCTTAAAAAGCTCATTCCAGAAGAAATCGCAGAAGGGGCTATAAATGAAGCAAGAGAAAGAGAAGAATGTTGGTTAAAAAGCATGCAACATTATTTGCAATCGGTTTCAGTTTAATTGAACACTCGGTTTTACAATTAATTAATCCATATACCAGCCTTGTAAGCTGAAGTACTTGAGTTCTGATTTCTTCAGTTAATGTGTTAAAGATTTTGTAATGTTTTGCACTATGAAACTAAGGGATAAACCAAGTGAGAGTAAGAGGGATTACACAGTGATATGCTGAAGAAAACTTTCAGTCCTGTTTGCATTGAAATAAGTGGTAAAATTCCCTTTGAATTATGACAGAAGATTCACGTTCAGAAGGGGACACATTTTGGTAAACAGAGATAATTTCAGTGGCCTATTTTTTTCCACAGACAGGAAAGGATGTTAAATTCAACAATAACAGTTTTTATAAAACATTTTTAAAACAAATACAAATATGTACAGTATTAAGACAAACAAAACCTGTACTTACTTTGTACAGTGCTTTTGCATTTTTATGTCACTATTGCTTTCAGTAGGGTTTGACGTGGACTCAAATGTTGACATAGATATTTTTGGCCTTTAAGAAAGATATCTTCAGCTCATCGGGGTGTTTTGTATATTTACAGAGGCAGATTTTGGCAGTTATTTTTAAACATGTTTTTCATAAGGTCTATTAAAGTTAAAATAAATTAAAAATAGCTATTTGTAAAATATAATTTCCTTTCATTATGTGTACAAAAAATAGAGTTTAAATATATATGCTTAACAGCTTAGTTTTGAATGAATATATTATGGTTTTCCTTTTAAAGTAATAGTCTATCAATGTAACAACGTTTTAAAATAAATACTGTCCTTTTATTTGCACATTTTGTCTGTTGATGTGATTTTCAATCCTATTATTTTATACCTATAGGAATCAAAGAGCTTCACTGTATGCAGTATGCATGTAGTTTCCTGAACACAGCAGAATATACACACAGACACACATATGGCTTGGTATTAAAATACGAACTTGATAAATACTGTACTTTCATTTCTTTTCTTTCTATTTCTCTTCAGTCTTTGAGATCTTGACCTTTTTGGATGTTTCACAGAAAGCAGAAACTCTGAATGTGTCTGAAACACTTGGGTATGTGAAACTAGAAGAGAGCTTTATCAAAATGACATCATCTGTTTCTTATAAATTGGACCGTCAGCAGGATTTCTGCCTGTCTGCCACAGGAAAAGAAGCCCTTTCAAAATCCAATTTAAATCTAAGCACTGCTGTTTCTAGCGTTCTGCTTGCAAAAAAACCTGAATATATGGATCCAAATAATTTTTCATTGCAAACCCAGTGCTTCATAAGCTGAGGCACACAGATCTTTGTTTCACTGTAGCCCTTGCATGATTCTTATTTTTTCAAGTGGACAGTGAAATATTTTCATTTATTATTTGACACTTCAATTGACAATTTGATTTTGCTGTGTTACGTTAACAATCTTTTCTTGTATCATGAAATCACTCAGAATCCCTTTAGTCTAAGAAATTGCTTAGCTGTGACAACTGGAATGTATTTCCAATTGACAACATTTTTTCTAGAGTTAGTGGGTTGTGGTGGGTACTGTCTGGCATATTTCAGAATATCAGAGCTCGTTCTGATATTGTAAAGGAAAAATAAAAACTAGTGATACATTTGGAAAATGCAAGATTGCTGCTGCCTTCTAGAGTTAAATGCAGCTGATTGACAACCTAATTATTGATGCTTAGTTTCAAAATACTGTTCTAGGATGACAGTGTTTTTATGATCCACCATGAAGGTTCAAAACAACTAAAATATTAATTGGTTAAATACATATAAATATATTTTGTAATTAAATAAATGATGCTATGGGAGTACTACAAAGGCTAGAAATCAAATGTATTTTCTTTGCCTGGATCTGATATGACCTGTTATGACACTGTGAATAAACTGCCTCATCTCTATAAAATGGGTCCAACATCTTTCTCTTCAAGTTCCTTGACATTTGCTGATTGAAGTGTTGCAGATTTTTTTTAAAACATTAGTGCAAAAAACATCAGTTGGCTTGTTTCCCCTTCTATTTTTCAGAAAAAAAAAACCTTTACTTTGGAAGTTCTGGAAGGCTTTGAAATTATTTCTGACCTTTGTAAGGTGCTACAAAATACCTGCTATGTAAATGAAAATTGTCATGATTGTGCTTTAATTGTCATGATTGTGCTTTAATTCCTCCTGTCTCAAGACCTCATGGCCCTTGCAAACTGGAATGGCTAAACAAATGGCCTAGAAAGAGCTTTTCTGTTCCTTTACAACTCCTAAAAAGCCACATTTTTCAGTTCCACATCAGGCATTGATACGGACCTTTCAGGTATGTGAGGGAGCAGTTTAACATGCAGTGGTTGGTGTGCCACGCTCTGCGAAACCAAGAGCTTGCCACTACCTGACTTTTAGGTAGGTGGGCACCAAAACAGCGGTGTTTGCTGTGTGTGTAACCAGTTCTCAATAGCCAGGTTCTCTCTCTAGTAAAAGGTTTACGTGTTATTTTTGTCCTGATGTTAGGGATGGATATGTCTTTCCTAATGAAAAATGTCGGTGTTCATGACCATTTCACTTAGTGTCCATGTGAGGAAGAATGAAGTAGGTGGGAAGAGTGAAGTGTTACCTTTAAAGACAGGCTAACTGAATCAGCAGTGGTTTTCCTAGGATTAAAAAAATTAATAGTAATTGAACATCCCTAGCAAGAATGTGCCACATACATCAGCACTTTGCATTATCTTAGTCATAAAAGAGCCAAGTAATTGCTTTGCATATTCAAAAATCCTGAAGGCTATGGGTGTGCTTGTGAGTGTACACACACAAAGTAGTGGTTTGACCAGGATACATTAATTCTTTTTTCAGGATATTCACACTCATCTGATGAAAAATATCAAGGAAGAGTCTGAAGTACTTGAATTTATGCTGGCTTGTGAAGTCGAATGCTTTAGCACTACAACTATGATTTCCGCAACTATAGCTAAGGTCTGATAAAATCAAATTACTAGAATTAGATAAAAATTAGATTACTTCTCTTGAATCCTATTTGCTCTTGTATTACTGTAGCAAAGCAATTTTGTTGATGCTTAATAGGAGCTCTACAATATATTGCGTTGTGCTAGAGTGGTTAAAAATTTTCAATTAAAAGGAGTAATAGATAAATTCCTGCAAAATATTTTTGCTTTGAGGCTTGTTTGTACTTCCCAGCTGTGATGTATGTGAAAGTATTTTTTTGTAACAGAGAAGTTAATATGATACCCTTATACTTACAAACAAAATACAGCAGGGTAAAAGCTGCTGCTATTTATGCAGTTCCACCATTTCTGATTTTGTGAGATGTTCTCCAGTGTACAAGACTGATAATAGGAAAAATTACTGATAAGCTAAATAGCGCTTGAATGATCATCTGGCTAAATAACAACTAGTTGTACGTGCTACCTATTCTGCTTGATTTAGCCATCTCTATTTAGTGGCACAATCACAACCATTACTTTGATAACAGATGAAGGCAAAATGATAATTTCACTTGTTGTTATGAAGTGCTGCTTTTTCTTCAGTCTCTAAATTTTGTAGTGGTATTTCTGTTTCTTGTTAACCAACTGAGGTATTTCATGCCAATGTCCAACAGTATATTAGCAAGAAAGAAAACTTATGTATGGTGGGCAAGAGGAATCTTTCCTGCACAAAAGCCTTATCCACCTTTTTTAAAAATTGCAGGACCATCTGATAATTTTATCACACACCTTTGAACTTCAAAAGCTATCTCTCAGGCTTCTAGTCTTGAATTCCAAATGCCTTAAATAGGATTTTTCTCTGACACATCTAGCAAAAAGAAAATGAGTGATGATATGGTAGGGCATAAAGGTTTTACTGAAGTTCATCTGTGCTGTTGTATATACTGCCTGCTTGGTTATGGCTTCACTGTTACTGTCAGACTGAATCGTCCTTCAGCCATAGTGCTGAGATGTTATTCTCAACACTTTAATGTATTTCCTCTATATCTAGATTTGTAGACAGAGCTGGTAAGACCCTGTTTTGAGTTACTAAAAACTTTGGCAATTTAGATATCTTAAAATTGAAATTTTTATGTGTCAGTTTGTGCCTGAAAAAAGTCAGAGAACTCTAAGCAGTTTTGGTCTCAGTAGAGGAAGATTAAGGAAAAGAAAAACTTCATTCTTTCTGTCCTGAAGTTTCCCAGCCATTTATTTGAGAACCTCTATGGTTCCTTTATACAGTGGAACAGGGACTTGCTGGTGAATGCGGGGAAGAGTGCTTTCCGTTATCAGAAATAGGTTTGTTTAGTGTTTCTATAGGTGTGCTGTCATTTGACTGAGCTATCATAAACTGAGTGGTCTGTGGACAGGGCTCTGAGATAATGTCTTGGAAGAGCCACTTGCAGTGCTTGTCCCTCCCCAGTACCCTCCTGTGGTGGTGGAGGGGACTGTGCATGTGTTGCCACCACAGTCAGCTCAGCACTGACCTTGCCAGGCTTGCAAACTGGGAGAGCCTTTTTTTATTCACTCTAGTTACTTACATGGAGGACAGAGACACACTCTCCTTTGTTTTCAATGCCCTACTGATGTTGCTGCAGAAGTATAGAAACACAGGAGAGAAAAAAATCTAACTTCAATATGAGAGTGTAAAGAGTTGGAGGCAGATCGGGAGAATTCATGGAGCAGGAAAAGGAAGAAGTAGGGGGATGGGATTCTGAAAAAGAGATTTGTTCACAGTCCTCTGCAGAACGCAGGATGCCTGAGGCTCAAATTTCTTCTGGCGTAAGCAAATGGCTGTGAAATGTACCAGCAAATTACTGGCTGGTTGCCTGTAGGAACAGCTATTCCTGACGCTAGTACTGCATGAACTCAAGGAAGAGTGATCTTTGTTCTCCCAAGGATCTGGTCCTGCTGTACAGATTGAAAGTCAGTTACATGTGATGAGTTTTACATCCTCTTCTCTCCTCTCCTCTCCCCTCCCCCCCTCCCCTTTTCGATTGGTCACTAGAAAAAACAGTTTGTGTGTTTGTGTGAATTTAAATTTTTGTGCTAGAGTAGAGGTTGCAAAATGAAGTACACAGCTGTGCTGGTTTTGGCTGCAATAGAGTTAATTTTCTTCATGGTAGCTAGTATGGGTCTATGTTTTGGATTTGTGGTGAAAACAGTGTTGATAATTCAGAGATGTTTTCATGATTGCTGAGCTCACACAGAGCCAAGGCCTTTTCTGCCTTTCACACCGCCCCACCAGCGAGCAGGCTGGGGTGCACAAGAAGCTGTGAGGGGACACAGCTGGGAGAGCTGACCCCAGCTGACCAGAGGGATATTCCATATCATACAACATCAATGCTCAGTATATAAAGTTGGGGGAAGAAGAAGAAAGAGGGGGACATTTAGAGTTACGGCATTTGTCTTCCCAAGTAACTGTTAGGTGTGACGGAGCTCTGCTTCCCTGGAGATGGCTGAACTCCTGCCTGCCCGTGGGAAGCAGTGAGTGAATTCCTTCTTTTGCTCTGCTTGCATGTGCATCTTTTGCTTTACCTATTAACCTGTCTTTTTCTTAACCCACGAGTTTTCTCACATTTACCCTTCTGATTCTCTACCCCATCCCAGTGTGGGGGAGTGAGTGGCTATGTGATGCTTAGTTGCTAGCTGAGGTTAAACCACAACAACAGTCACTTCCAGAATTTTCCCAGAAGAAACATAAGGCTTCCTTATATGTTTCTTACAGATCTAGTCACTAGAGGAACTGTGGGAAGGAATAACCATAATGACTGTCTGGGATGCACAGGAATTAATGCAAGGATGCATAAATGCATTCCCAAAGGGCATTTCTTGACACACTACTAATGGTTGATGGCAATGTCATACTGCATTATTGAGGAGAAAAGGCTCAAGGAACAATGTAGTGGAACAAAATTAGCTTTAAAAAGTTTCCATGTCTAAAAGTAGTCCACTGCAATCCGTGTCTTTCCCTTTGTGAGCATTTGCAGTGGGCATAAGGAATAAGCTAAGCTGTTACCTCAGTCCAGTCCTAATGTGGTAGTCAAGGGTGACTTGCATGTCCCTGTTGTTTCTCTTAGAGTCCTATAAGGTGAGTGAAAGCAGGAACAGGAGAATTTGATGTTTGTTTGGTTTTTTAAGATGGGAAGAAGGAGTAGCAGAAAACAAGGAATTATTTTTCCTTTTCCTGTTGACTTATTGAAAGCAAGAAGATAGATTCCTGTGCTGAATAACTCTTTTTATTTGTAATTTCGGGTGTTAATTCCCTTAAAGGTAGGGCAGGAGCTATTCTGTTCTCTGCTATACACATTTGTAGCTCCCACTTTAAAGTCTCCCACCAAAAGGCAGAGGAAAATGACATAAATTTTTTCTCCCAATTCCAAGTACACAAGTAGAAAAAAAGACAACTTCCTGTCTTTGACAATTTCATGGAGCTAATATGCAAAGGACAGAGTTCTCTGGTGAGGGAAGTGTTTCCACTGTATACGACTTCGGTGTACATGAAGGACGTTGTCTAATGGGTGTTATTTTACTGTGTATATCTGACTGAGTTAGTGTCCATGTGCTGAAAGCAAGTCTCTTGCTTGGCAATTTGGTCAAGTGGCTAGTTATTCACATGCCCCAGATTTGAAGTTCTCTGCTGAAAGCATCTTTCATGACTGAAGCATCCTTGTCAATAACATCTAGAGTTCCATTGAAATCAATCATAAGTTCCTCCTTGATCATGGATTTTCAATCCTTGATCTTAATTTAAGGGCAATACCTGCAGCTGCAAAAACTAGAAGAATAATATATTTTACTTTTAATGAAACAGTATATTCCTGAACAGAAAATAATACCCATCAGAAAAGAACAAATGCATTAGATAGCAACATACTTGACTTCACTGATTTGTTGAAATAAGAAGAAATAGAGTTGTAGGTATCTTCATGATTAAGCATGTTAAAATATCATTTATGCACAAAATATCTTTGATTCAATAAAGAGAAAACCAACAAAGCTGACTTGGACATGACAAAGTAGACTTTCATGGAAATTGTAGTGGGAACCTAAGCTATGTACAAAGCTCTAGCAATAGTATGAGATGCACAGATTTATTTTCACAGAACAGGCAATCCAGGCCCTGTAAAAAAAGGGCCACAGTTCATGTCCTATGGGAACTCAGTGCTTCCCCTCTCTTCTATTGTGTACACCAGAGAAACATGTAATGACTCTTTCCTACTGATTAAATCTATTTGATATGATGTCTTTGTAACAGAGAATATGTTTGTGTAAACAGAAGAAGATTTGACTTCTGAACAATAATAAGATACATGAAATAAAGCTAGAAATTAATTTCAATATTTATACAGGCCTGGGCAGGACCTCTCACAGGTGAGATATGAACTAGGGATTTAATCAATCAGTTCTGGACTTCAGGAACCTAACTCCCAGGGAAGCATCGTTGCTTTTACCCAGAGTGCTTCCCCTGTGAATTTGTGCCAGTTTTGGAGTTCAGAATGGACTGGCTAGGAGTAGTGCCTAATAGATGATGAGGTTTGCTCCCAATATGCCCTATTATTATCTGCAAGATGCCTTGTCGCTCTTGTGTATCCATGCTCCCTCTGTGCATTTTTATTTACCTGTTGGCCTCAGACTTGGCTTGGGACGGCTGAGTATGTCCTGCTTCACTTAGAATCATAGAATCTTAGGGTTAAAGCGACCTTTTAAGGTCATATAGTCCAATCCCCATGCAACGAGAAGAGACATCTTCAGCTAGAACAGGTTAATCAGAGGCCTGTCCAGCCTGACCTGGAAGGTTTCCAGGGATGGGGCATCTACCACCTCTCTGGACAACCTGTGCCAGAGTTTCACTACCCTCGTTGTGAAAAATTCCTTCCTTATATCTGGTCTGAATCTACCCTCTTTTAGCTTAAAACCATTACCCCTTGTCCTATTGCTACAGGCCCTACTAAAAAGTCTGTCCCCATCATTCTTATAAGCCCACTTTAAGAACTGAAAGGCTGCAATAAGGTCTCCCCAGAGCCTTCTCTTCTCCAGGCTGAACAACCCCAACTCTCTCAGCCTGTCCTCACAGGAGAGGTGTTCCATCCCTCCGATCATTTTTATGGCCCTCCCTTGGACCCATTCAACAGGTCCATGTCTTTCCTGTGCAGGACTCCAGCTGAGTTTTCACCAGTGCTGGAAGAATGGTGGCATCACCTCCTTTGACCTGCTGGCCACACTTCTTTTTGTGCAGTCCAGGATATGGGCTGTGAGTACACCTTGCTGGCTCATGTCCAGCTTTTCATCCACTAGTATCCCCAAATCCTTCTCAGCAGGGCTGTTCTTCATCCCTTCAGTCCCACGCCAGTATTGACACCATGGGTTACCTGGTGTAACCAGATGCAGGACCCTGCACTTGGCCTCATGAGGTTCACATGGGCCCATTTCTTGAGCTTGTCTGGGTCCCTCTGGATACCATCCCGTCCCTCAGGGATGTCAACCACACCACTCAGCTTGGTGTCATCTGCAAACTTGCTGAGGGTGCACTCGATCCCACTGTCTATGTCATTGATGAAGACATTAGACAGTATTTTTCCCAATACGGACTCCTGAAGAACTCCCACTCATCACCATGATCTCCATCTGGACATTGAGCCACTGACGCCTACTCTTTGGATGCAACCAATTCCCCATCCACCCAAACAGTCCACCCATCAAATACATCTCTACAATTTAGAGAGAAGGATGTTGTTGGGGACCATGTCAAAGGCCAGAAGTCCAGATAGACGACATCCGTAGTTCTTCCCTGCTCCAGTGATATGGTCACAACAACAGGCCACGAGTTTGGTGAGGCAGACCTTGCCCTTGGTGAAGACATGCTGGCTGTCTTGCGTTCCCTCCTTGTCTTCCATGTGCAGTACCATAGCTTCTAGGAGGATCTGTTCCATGGTCTTCCCAGGAATATTACAAAGGCTGTGACAGTTCAGTAGTTCTCAGTGTACTCCTTTCCACCCTTTTAAAAACAGGTGCAATGTTTGCCTTTTTCCAGTCCCCAGGGAGTTCACCTGACTGCCAGGACTTTCCAAATATCATGGAGAGTGGCTTGGCAACTACATCAGACAATTTCCTCAGGACTCTGGGATGCATCTCGTCAGGTCCCATAGGCTTGTGTATGTTCAGGCTCCACAGGTGGTCTTGAACCTGATCTTCTCTTACAGTGGCAGGGATTTTGCTCCTCCAGTCCCCATCTTGCTGTCCATCCCCTCAAGAGGTGTGGGAAGAGATGTTGCCAGTGAAGACTGAGGCAAAGACGTCATTGAGTACCTCAGCCTTTTCCTCATCCATTGTTACCTGTATGCCAGTCTTTCTCATCAGAGGGGTACACTTTCTTTGACCTTCCTTT
>NW_010548184.1:0-5275 GCF_000687285.1 Phaethon lepturus
GCCTTCCAATACTTAAAGGGAGCCTATAAGATGGGGATAGAATTTTTAGCAGGGCCTGCAGTGATAGGACAAGGGGTAATGGTTTTAAACTAAAAGAGGGCAGATTTACGCTAGAAAGAAGGAAGACATTTTTCACAGTGAGGGTGGTGAAACACTGGCACATGTTGCCTAGAGACATGGTAGATGCCCCATCACTGGAAACATTCAAGGTCAGATTGGATGGGGCTCTGAGCAACCTGGTCTAGTTGAAGATGTCCCTGCTCATGGCAGAGGGATTGGACTAGATGACCTTTAAAGGTCCCTTCCAACCCAAAGATTCTATGGTTCTATGATTCTAGGATTCTATTGTGAGTTGGGAGCTCTCTGACTGATCATTGTTCGCTTGGATTTATCTAGTGTTTGGCCACATCATACTATAAAAAACTCTCTAAAGCCTAATGATATTACTTAAAGTACAAGAACTTTAAACTCAATAGTGGTATGGATATAATCTATTCACACTCAATGGCCATCTATATAGATGTATCATTTACAAAATCCACACCAGACATACCCATTCTGCCTCCATTATTGATCCCCAGTTATTAACAAGCGTACTATTCTTACCCAATTATTAATCTCCCAGCTTCAGCTAGATGTTAACCACACCTCCGTCTTTAATCACAGTTTTGCTGAACAAAGCAGAGTGGATGGATTTAAGTTTCATGGACCCAATCCATTGAAAGAGACATAGACACTGTAAGACTACGCTTTTTCTCCTATTATGAATCCATAACTTTATGAGTGATAGATAGCAAAATATGAGAAGAGTTTGGTACTGCTGAAGGGAATTCTCAAGTATCAGCACACTGAATGATGCTAATGCCTCTCTTACACCCTAGGTCCATTGGAGCACTGACCTAGTGCAAGCGTCCCCCTGAGCTGGCACAGGTCCCTCCACTACTTGGTTTGGACCAGAGATCTGAATCCAGGTCTAGTCTAACTGAAAATGACTACATAGGAATTTTTTATATGCCATACAACCAGAGAATATAGCAGATAAGGGCATTGGATATATGGGTGGCAAGTGAGCAAGGAGCTGGAGTCCCACGTTTGGTTTTAGGTTCTGTGCTGGAAGGTGGTGCCATCTCTGTGAGTTTGGCCTTCTGTTTTCATACTGCCCAGTCCAGTATGAGTCCTATCTGTTGCAAGTTTGTACACTCTGTGAAACTCAGAGAAACGGTGATTAACACTGATCATATCTGCTATGAAAACAGCACCTAAGCCACACATAAATGGTTAGTTTTGCCTAATGATCACTTTGGGTTTTTTCTTGCTTTTATTCCTTCACACCAACGTTTCTGCAAATCTTTTCGTGCATTTGGTGCTTGGGCCAATGTAATAGAAAAACTTCCCTAGAAAATCTTGTACCTTCCTCTTCTCTCTAAAATATTGCCATAATAACTAAGGAAAAAACACCTGTGCGTCACAGATGTGACCCTCTACAGGGCACTATCTACCTACAATTCCTGGTATTTCATACCATTGAAAAGCAAACGCTCTGCGTAGGGAAAAACCTTGTCAAATGTAGCACTAAAAACACCCAGAAGTGGCCATGTAAGCAACAATCCCAGTTTCACTATTTCCAAATGAACTTCAGTGTTCTGAGCAGCTGCCTCATGGTTGCTTCACACAGCTCTGCTCAGCTCCTTTCTCTCATTACATCATTTAAATGCCGGACATGTTCTTGTCACGGCTTTTTCTCTCTCTGATTCCAAAGAAACTGGGGCTTCTGATCAGGATGGAGAAACAAAGAGAAAAAAAACATTCCTATAGCAAAGGGAATCCCGTCAAATCACATTTTAAATGAAACAGTATTTTAGGGTATACCTATATTACATTAGTTGCAGTTTGGGCAGAGAGAACAGTATTCACTATATGGGTCCTGGGGACATGATAGCTCTTTTGGCACAGAAATCAGTGGGACTAGGTGCCCCAGTGTTTCCTGAGTTCCTCAGAAAGGCTTTACAGCCTTCACAGACCTCTCTTATGCCACCGGGAGCATAGTTTAAATCTAGCTAGGATGTATCTGTGTGTACTGCAGTCAGCTCAGCTGCAGAGCAACTGCAGTGTAGTGTCCCCTCCCATGCAAAACAAATGACTCTACGTTGTTAATTTTTCGTAAGCTTGCATACCCCACAGGTAGTCCAGAATTATCCTGCCTCATGGAAAGAAGTCAACAGCCATCTGCACCACAGTGAATGGCGCTCAGCATGTTACAGGTCCCAGCTGGGACCAAGTCTTCCTCTCAATACCATCTGAGAATTTCCCTCTTCCCATAACAAAATCCAGAGAAGCCATCAAAAAATATTCTGAAATTTACATAAGTTTATATCGAGATAAAGCTTCTTTTGTGCTCTCTGTGCATAACAGCTTGCAGCATCTGGGGATATATCCCTTTTGGGGGTAGGAGCTTCCAGAATGCAACCACTTTTGGCCACAGCCCACAGGGACAAACTCTGCTGTGGTTTCTTATAACATCATCCTGCAGGACTAGTACTGAGAGAGACTATCCCAAGGGTGAAAGGAAAAAGGAGGTCCAGCTGGGGTCGTACCTTCTGTTTCTGCCATCTTGGACTTAGAACTGCAGAAAAGGAAATCTCTCCACTGCTTTAAGGATATCAGAACAAGGTAGGGATTCCATTCCCCTCGACCCAGCATGAATCAGAGGGCAGTTCAGGTTGGACAGGTCATCCTTCTTAAAGCAGGCTCAGCTACGAGATTAGATGATGTTAGTCAAAGTGGACAAGGGAAGAGCTACCAATGTCATCTATCTGGACTTCTCTAAGACCTTTGACACGGTCCCCCACGATATCCTTCTCTCTAAATTGGAGAGATATGGATTTGATGGGTGGCCTGTTCAGTGGATGAGGAATTGGCTGGATGGTTGCACCCAGAGGGTAGTGGTCAATGGCTCAATGTCCAGACGGAGATCGGTGATGAGCGATGTCCCTCAGGGGTCCATACTGGGACCAGTACTCTTTAATATCTCAATCAGTGACATAGACAGTGGGATCGAGTACACCCTCAGTAAGTTTGCAAATGACACCAAGCTGAGTGGTGTGATTGGACACACCTGAGGGACAGGATGCCATCCAGAGGGACCTGGACAAGCTCGAGGAATGGGCCCGTGTGAACCTCATGAGGTTCAACAAGGCCAAGTGCAGGGTCCTGCATATGGGTTGAGGCAACCCCCAGTATGAGTACAGGTTGGGGTATGAAGGGATTGAGAGCAGCCCTGCCGAGAAGAACTTGTGGGTACTGGTGGATGAAAAGCTGGACATGAGCTGTCAATGTCAGACATTGGCCAGAAGGACAGCCGTACCCTGGGCTGCAACCAAAGCAGCATGGCCAGGAGGTCAAGGGAGGTGATTCTGCCCCTCTACTCTGCTCTCAGGAGACCCCACCTGGAGTCCTGAGTCCAGCTCTGGAGCCCTCAGCACAGGAAAGACATGGACCTGTTGGAGCGGGCCCAGAGGAGGGCCACCAAAATGATCAGAGTGATCATGGAACACCTCTCCTATGAGGACAGGCTGAGAGAGTTGGGGTTGTTCAGCCTGGAGAAGAGAAGGCTCTGGGGAGACCCTATTGCAGCCTTCTAGTACTTAAAGTAGTATAAGAAAGATGGGGACAGAATTTTTAGCAGGGCCTGTGTCCTGGTTTCAGGACAGCTAATTCTCTCCCCGGTCCCACTGGGCAAGGACGGAGTGAGCGAGCGGCTGCGTGGTGCTTAGTTGCTGGGTGGGGCTAAACCACAACAGCCTGCAGTGATAGAACGAGGGTTAATGGTTTTCAACTAAAAGAAGGTAGATTTAAGCTAGAAAGAAGGAAGACATTTTTCACAGTGAGGGTGGTGAAACACTGGCACATGTTGCCTAGAGACATGGTAGATGCCCCATCCCTGGAAACATTCAAGGTCAGATTGGATGAGGCCCTGAGCAACCTGCTCATGGCAGAGGGATTGGACTAGATGACCTTTAAAGGTCCCTTCCAACCCAAAGATTCTATGATTCTATGATTCTATGAAAACTTTATCCTGACAGATCCTGTAAACATCCAAGCAAGGAGGTAGCTCACCTTTTCTGTGCACCCTCTTCCAGTGCTTCACTGTTCTCATGGTGAAATAGTTATTCCTTGTATCCTCTTGGACACAGCTTTCCTTGTTTCAGTTTCTGTCCAATGTCTCTAGTCATTCCACCACATACTGCTGTAAAAGCGTGGTTCCATCTTCTTGATAACCTCCTTATTGTTTCTGGCACACTTTTGTTAGGTCCCTCTGAAGCTGTCTCATCTCAAGGGTGAATAAGACCAGTTCCCTCAGCCTGTCTTCACAGGACGAGTGCTCCAGCCCCTGACCATCTCAATGGCCCTCTGCTGAATTTGCTCCAGTTTATTGATGTCTTACTTGTATTGGGGAGTCAAAAACTGGATGCATCAATGAAGCCACAAGGAAGGCCAGAAGGAGCCAAAGCAGGGAGACATTCCGAGAGATTTCTACAATTATGACTAGGTATTTCCCCACCCTGTTTTGCAGGTTTTGATATGAAATAATAAGTGGTTGCACCCTCAGGATGTAACAAGCTATCCCATATACGTGTTATGGCATGTACACACCTCATGCATCACAAATGCAAAATGAAGCATAACAATCCAGCCCTCCGCAGCATGGCCTAGCTGTGGCCAGTTAGGAGCCTGCGCACAGCAGGTCCCACCAGTTAGCTCCTGGGTAAAGCCCATTAAGCTCCAAGCTGCTCTGCTTTGTTTATCTGACCAGTGAATGCAAATTAATTTCAATTTTTTCTCCCTGTTTTCTTTTACCCTTTTCTGCATCACTTTTCAGCTCTCTATTCCTCCCAGTTGGTGAAACTTTTTCTTCACCCTTCCTCTCCCATCTTCCATCCTGAAACTCTGGCATTTCTGTGATAATCCCCAAGGTAATTGTCAGCATCCCCTTACACCAACACCCAGTCTGAATTTAATCCATCTTGGTGGATCTGAGACCATTAGCCACTTTAATTTTGACCAATAGCTGGAGTTAAGGGGCTCCATTCTTGATTTCCTGACAGCCATCTCCACAGGAAACACAATTATTCATAATAATAACAAGAGATATCAAAAGCTAAGTGTATGTAATCCTAATATGGTGTGGGTTAACCCTGGCTGGATGCCAGGTGCCCACCAAAGCCCACCACTCCCCTTCTCAGGTGAACAGGGGAGAGAAAATACAACGAAAGGC
>NW_010548185.1:0-22612 GCF_000687285.1 Phaethon lepturus
GTCCCCCACAAGAACAAGGGCCAGCGACTGCAAGACTTTTGCCAGTCACTTATAGAATGTCTCTTCTGCCTCTTCGTCGTGGTTGGGTGGTCTGTAACAGATTCCCAGCAGGATATCTGCCTCGTTGGCCTTCCCCCTCATCCTTACCCATAAGCACTCGACTTGGTCTTCACAATGGTTGATTCCTACACAATCAAACACTCCCTAACATACAGAGCCTAACATACAGATCAAATGATCCGTGTTGTGGATAGTAAATCCCTCAGTGATTCACTTCTGCTGGTGTGTGCAGTACATCCCAGAGCCCTCTCTGACCGTCTGATTCAGCACTTACTGGACTCAGTTTATAGGCTGCCCGTTTGACTCCATTAAGCACAGTCTGCACCAGTTGGAGGCACTTGGACGAAACCAGGTATAGTGTAACTCTGTGTGTGTGTGTGTGTGTCTGCACACACGCACAGCACTAGTGTCATCCAGACAATCTCTGCAACTCTCTTTCTCACCGATGAATGGGATAGGATGCTTTGCATCCCTTGGGATAGCGTGTGGGAGATGTATGTTTAAGGCAGTAAGGTCTACGGACACAGCTGTAACCGGGAGTCCTCCGAGTACTCTCAGGTTGTTATTTTTAGTGTCAGTTTTCTCTGAATTCAGCTCTTGCTGCCTCTGTATCCCATCTCAGAAAGGTTAACAAGTGAGGAAAGATGAAAATTAAGCCAGAGCGGCTTCCCGAGTGTTTTGCCTTTAACCAATCGTCACCTGAAGAAAAATACTAAGCCCACACACTTCAACACATTGTTATTGTTCCGTGTACAGCAATATCTCTCCTTTAATAGTAGGAAACATGGATGTTGTTTTAGTAACAAATTCTGCCTTAAAAGCAGGGTAACCACCTTTCAAAAAAATACTGATCCAAGTGCTGACACTGTGTTATAACAGAACAGCTTTTAATTTTTCAGTTTTGGCTTGGCAAACCCCTTTGGCATGGGATACTTCCATCGACACCTAAGGAAAGTAAAGAGCAGGGCAGAGCAGCAATTGGCCTGGTGCTGTGATCAAAAGCAGCAACATACACTGCCAAAATCTCCCCGCTTTTTAAGCACGGTTCTGATGGATGTGAGTACTCCTGCCCTCCTGTGTATGTCAGTTGTGACACTAAGTAGAGAAAGCATCTCAGCGTACCAGATCCTGATGATTCAAACCAAATTCTCATGTGGTTTGAAAGAAAGGCTGGAGAGGAAGCGTGACTCTCGGCTGCACGCTGTGATTTGAGCTTCCCTGCAAAGTATTCATTCCTGCCGCGTGCAGTGCACTACATCGCACCGCTTCAGGTAACGCTCTGAAATGTGGTACAAAGTAGCTACGAGATGTTTAGAAAATCAGTACATAGAGATTATATTTTCCACCTGTTTAAAACTAAAAGAGAGCATGATCAGGACAATTCTAGGAACTGCATGCTCTCTACAGACACTACCACACAGCAGGCTCCACGATTCGGAAATCTAGTGAACCAGAAGTTTTTGTTCCTAGTAACTTTGATACAATACTTCCATTTAATCCCTTCCAGAAGAAAGGAATTTCTGACTTCTGGGCAGACAAAATATCACCTAGGATCTTACAAAAGTAACAGGATCCACTGAGGTTCTATCTCTTGCTTATCTATTAATGAGGTAAAGCCACGTGAGAAAGGAAAGGTCTGAAAACAGAGGAGAGAACTGTACACTGGGACAAATTATTAAACAACCTGTGTTGGCATCACTCTGTTGAAGGCATCTGGACACAGCCCACGGGACACAAGTCCCTCTTCTGACGAGACCTGCCATTCACTCTGTGGACCAAACTATGAAGCCAGACATACCCTCACCAGGGATGAATTCTGTCCCTGTTGCAATGTCTCACAGACTAGAAAGATCGTAGTCTTCTTGATCACAGAGTGTATGTGTTCAGTACACTTGTGGCAGCGCAGTAGTTAAAATTACTATCACAGTGTCTTTCAGGCTAATAGCTCTTTAGGGCAGGGTGGAAACATCCCTACTCACCCTGCCTGCCTTTGTATTTCTATTAACTTCAGTAGATCAAAGTACACTTTCTTAGTATATTTTGATTGTAACAGGACTCAGGAGTGAGTTGAGACAAAGGATGAATATTTTTATGTATAATATCAAAGTCTGAAGAACAATGGAAAATGTTAATATAACTCAACAAGGACACTTTGTCTAATTAAAAAAACAGAAAGGAAAACACATGAAAGCGAACAGTAAATACTTACAAATCATAAAAAATAGAGGAGGAAATGAGGTCATTTAAGGTGGTTCAAGCTCTGATATGCAGCATGGACCATTTCACTCGTCTCCTGTATTTAGGAAAACATCCGCTTCGTTGGGTGTTGCAAGATGGATGACGGTGAGCCTTGTTCAGGTTTGAAATGAGTCTCAGATCTCTGTAACAAAAGTGTTGCCTCTCATTTCAACAGCATTGCCTCTGACTCACGTTGCTGTGAGCAAATGGAACAATTAGCGCCAGACAACTTCGCCACCTCCTCTCACACTGTTCCTGATCTCGCAGACAGTTGTGACATAACTCATCTTAAGCGTGAGCCCTCCACAAAAGCTGTTTTCATAACTGGAGTTTTGCTTTGAACTCACTTTTGTCGTTGTAAGCTGCTTCATTAATTCTGTGAGGCAGGCAACAACTAAACTGAAAAAATTTCAGCATCATGGTTGATGTCTTATCTAGGTTACTCTAAAAATGCTTGCAGCCTTTCATTTTTCACTGGCTGTTTAGTATGATTGTAAGATAAAGTGATGTAACAGTAAAAAGATCATATTTTAAAGCTCTGTAATAATAAAATTATTTCTAATAATTTCTAATTTCTAATAATAAAATATCATAACGTTACAAAGTAATAAAAATGTAATAAAATTGAGTTCTTAAGAATTAAAATGTAATTGTGTCTTTTAATGTTGTAATAATTATACAATTAAAATTATAAATTCACATATAACAATTAAAACAGAATCTCCTGCCATGACAGCATCAGAGATTCTCACTGCCTCGGGTTCATTAATGAAGTCTCTGTATACAAAAGACTAATATAAACTCAGTCCTCCCCAGTTGGATTGTGGGGCTTGATTTTGACTGTGCTTAGATGCAGTGTAAATCAGACTGCTGATTTCTGACTGCCGGTGCGTCTTTGTGGGTTGCTAAATCTGCAATCAGCCTCACTCAGCTTTCTCCACATCTTGTGCCAGAAGCTTGCCCTTTTTTTTTTTTTTTGCATTAAAAGACCTGCCAGTGGATTGATGGATAGTGTTTGGGGACATTCGTAGATGCTTGTGATATCCAACCCGACACTACTTTGCCCCGGTCCCAGAGTGCCTCCATTAGCCAGCTCTGAGTCCTCTGCCTTCCAAAAATGTCACAGAGGCAAACACATTAAAAAGTTTGATAGAGATATTCCAGTTGGAACCATTGAAAAAAATGCAGTCACAGAAATATACCTTGTTATTTTATTATTGAATCTTGGATAATTTGGACTTTCTGATGAAAAGGAAATTTTAGGCCTGAGAGAGAAAGGGGGATGGATAAAAATGCAGCTATGGATTCTTCCTATCAACTTCACAACTTCAGCAACTATCTTTGATAGGTAAAAGTACACATGCATGCCAGATAACATTAAGGAATCAGACTAGAAAGAGGTAGAATTGATGGCCCAAGAAACAGAAAATTTTACAAAATCTATCTGTTCTTGCACATTTCTTTGACCACTGTGGGACTCAATGGTTTTGCCCTTTCCATCATCTGAACATAAGCTCCTAATCAGACACATAATCTCCATTATGTGGTTAAATCACATTTTAACTAGCATAATCCAAATATTTTTTCAAGAGTTAAATGTACCAATTCCTTTACATTTAAGTAGACAAACCACTGCTGTTTCAAATATGTGTTTCTAGAAATATATCAGTTTTTTAAAAACCCTAAAAGAATGCTTAACAACACATCAGCGAAGGCTTTTGAATTTAAATGAACAATTTTGTCAGTGAATCAATTTCAGCAAGAAAAGTTGAGAGAGCACAGATGAAGGCAGCTTTAGGGCCTATTTAAAACTCTAAAAACCTATTTGTTCACACATTCTTCATGCATCCGCTGTCTAGTATTTAATCTATATTCACTTTTGTGGCTTTACAAAGTGCAGGTGTCACCTATTACAGGGAGAAAAAATAAATAAAAAATGTTAAAGCACAAGGAGGTGAGTTATATCTACAAAAGCCAAGAACTTCAGAGGCTGAAGTTCTGTGATGATATTCTTCCAGTCAGGACCTGACTATGCTTACAGATAGCTGCTTGGAAGTGGTGTCTGATTAAAATAAAAGACCTATGGGCTTCATAAGGGGCCAGGGACAGACTCACAGGCTGGTTCCTATAACAGTACCTCAAAAGTAAAACCACAGTGAGCTGGAGAAAAGGATGGGTGGGGATTCACTGAACTTTCTCCAACCTTCTTGACTTAAGTGAATTTTTTTATTTGTAGAATGGTTTCTCATAAACTGCAGCAGATGTATGGACATAACTAGAAGGCCAGGCGGTGTTGCTGTGGGAAGGCAGGCCAAAGACAACCAGCCCTGAGGATGTTTAGCTGGTGAGAAATGGTCAGTGAGGAAGACAATCTGTTTACATGCTGCTCAAAAGTTGCAGGTGTCATGGCCAACATTAGAAATGATTGGTGGGACCAATACACACTGTGGAAGACTTCCACAGACCTGCTGCAGTGTGCAAGCACTGCTCCATTTCATTTGTTTTATACCTTGCTCTTACTAGCTTCATTTTGTCACACTTTATTATTGTACTGCAAGACACAATAGATAGTGGATGATTATCCCTGCTCTCCACTCGAGTTACAATCGTTTGAATTTGTACTCTACCCTCTGCAAATTTACTCTATTCCAGCTTGAAGTGTCCTGATCAATCGTCAAAAGTCATCCACAACTTTGATTATACATAAGGAAAAGTTCAGCCACGGGTCTGACTAATATCTAACACGTATGACTAGTAATTAAGATATTTGAGCTCAGGATCTCCTGAGAGTGTAAATGAAAGGAATGAGAATTTTCAGAGCAGAAACATCTCAGTCATTGTGATCTTTACAGCACCATGAGGTTGCATTGGTTGGCTTTCACAACAGGCTATCTGTACACACAGAATGGGGAGTAGAAAGCCATCCTATATATCATTACTGCCTTGTACAGCACCTCCGTTGCCTACTGCATAAGAGCAGAAAATAAAGGGCCATTGGAACCTCATATTGATGAAATAATCATGTTTACTGTCTTTCATTTTTATTCCTCATTCCAAAGTCTCCTTGGGTTGAAAGACATGGGAAAGAATTGTCTTGGAAGTGATGTTACTGTGAATTCTTCACCTCAGATGTATGCTCTCATCTAATCAGCGAGCTTTATTTCAGAGAATGCTTTGGGCTACAAAAGATACAGCATTTTATGATTCCAGAATCCTCCCCTAATCTCCCAATCAGCCATTCATTACCTCACATTAAAAACAAACAGAAATCCCATAGGAGGGAAGAGATCCAACCATAACTCTTCCTCATGCATTTGTTCTCTGGTTGAACCATGAATGTGCAGGAGACAGAGATTCAGCCTGGAGATGTGCAAACATGGAGTTTTTCTCCTCTCTGTGCTTGCAGCAAGGGTTGCACTGATTCTGCAGAGTGCTGAGACACAGAAAGCAAAACTGGAAGAGAAGTTAGATCAAGCACTACAGTCAAGCAGTCACGGCGGTGAATGGCATGCCTATGCTGTGTTTCCAGTTCTGCTAGGGACCTGCCCTGGCTTTGGACAGGACACCTCACCTCCACATGCCTTGGTTTTCCCTTCTGAACTCCAAGCCATACCGTATTCGCGCTAGTTGTCTGGTGCAGTGCTTGTCCCGTTGAATCTCAGCTTCAGCTGTGGCTATCAGCTACTCTCATCTGTAATAGCAAATAAATGTAAGTGGTAAACATCTCAGAATGTTCACTCAGGCTTAATGCTTTGTACAAGTGTATGTATGTTTATTAACACTTGTTAGAGTGCTTGTTTCATAGGGAAAACGCTTGTTCTCTGTGGAAAAAAGAGTTTTGGTGGGGATGGGGTGAAATTAAATGAGACGTTTGGTGCTGTGGAAGCATGGCGAGCTTTAGCACAGCTGTTTTCTTAAAACATCTGACAGGACACATTGTTCTGGTTTTGGCTGGGATGGAGTTAACTTTCTTCCTAGTAGCTGATATAGTTCTGTGTTTTGGATTTAGTATGAGAATAATGTTGATAACACACCGATGTTTTTAGTTGTTACTGAGTAGTTGTAGTGCTTATACAAAAGACTTTTCAGCTCCCCGCGGTCTGCCAGCGGGCAGGGGCACAGCCAGGACCCAGCCTGGCCAAAGGGACGTTCCCCACCATATAATATCATGCTCAGCATATAAACTGGAGTTGGCCAGCGGGTGGGAATTGCTGCTCGGGGATGGGCTATTGATCACCAGGTGGTGAGCAATTGCCGCATTGTGTATCAGTTGGTTTTGTATATTCCCTTATCAGTATTATTATTGTTATTATTGTTATTTTTATTATCATTATTTCATCTTCCTTTTCTGTCCTGTTAAACTGTTTTTATCTCAACCCAAGAGTTTTTTTTTCCCCCTGATTCTCTCCTCCTTCCCACCTGAGGGGGGAGGAGGGTGAGCAGCCACATGGTGCTTAGTTGCTGACTGGGACTAAATGACGACAACACATAAAATCTCCAAATATGTTTACAGAAAAGATTGGTCAAAAATAGTCAGAAGAAAAAGGTACCTGTTCTTTGTACCATGTGCTCCAGTCACAAGAAGGGAAATAGACCCAGCTGTGAATGTCACGTGGAGATTATTTCCTACCACCTCACTCCCAACACAAGCTCACCTGCCTCCAAGCCACCATGACCCTGCAAGGCAGCTGGCAACCATTTCATTTTCTCCAATAACACATTAGGGGAGCCATTGTAACCGCTCACATACTGAAGTGTTTGGCTCTTGACTCCTAAAGATGCTGGTTGTAAATAGCCAAGCTGATGTCAATGGCAGTTGGGTGCTTGAATGCCCAGGAGTCATGATCATATAGAATACTTCCGGTTGGAAGGGACCTTTAAAGGCCATCTAGTCCAACCTCCTTGCAATAAGCAGGGACGTCTTCAGCTAGACCAGGTTGCTCAGAGCCTCATCCAACCTGGCCTTGAATGTTTCGAGGGAGGGGACATCTACCATCTCTCTGGGCAACCTGTTCCAGTGTTTTACCACCTTCACTGTAAAAAATTTCTTCCTTATATCTAATCTAAATGTTCCCTTTTTAGCTTAAAACCATTATCCCTTGTCTTAATCTGTTTAATGCTCCTCTGACATATAGCAGTGAAGCTGTCACCACAAGACAAGGGGTGGCACAGCGATGGCCAGTGGCTCCCTGACTCTGTATGTTCCCCACCCTGTCCATACTCCTGCAAAGGACAGCAGCTTGCTGTTAAATTGAAAGAGGCCTCTTTAAATATCAGAGTCTCTTTTCAGCAGGTAATACTGAAGGAAATCAGGGACAGGGGAAGGGGATAGACACTCTTTAATCCAAAAACACAAAGAGTTTTCTGTGGTTCAGACAGGCTAGACCTGGCAGAATCCAGAAATATGGCTGAATCCAGAAGTTTGATCAAAAGAACAGACTCTGAACATGGCCGGAATTCTCTCATGCAAGATTTGCTTGTGTTCTTAGTGAAATGAACTATAATGAGTTGGATAGAAAGTAAAAAACTAGAGCTTTATACCGTAAAAAAAGTCTTACATTAACACAGTTCCTTACATTAGCACAGTTCCTTACATTAACACGGTTAAATTCATGGCTTATGACAACTTCCATGTGCTATGAACAGCAACTGTGAAATGCAAACAGAATTGTCCGGTTCTCTCTGTTCATTCACAAGAAAAAGGAAATCAGCAAAAGCTCATTTCTCATAAATTGTAATTTTTCCAGTCAATATCTTGCTGCAAGTCTAATCATCTTGAATACATACACAAGAGGCATTTCCAGCTCAGCCAATATGATTAAGTAATAAAGCTAGGCATAAGCAGTTCTACGGTGCTCTCCATCCACTAAGTGTATTAGAATACAATTAATTCTCATTTTCAGCAACTGTATTTTTCATATATGTACCTATACATTTTCTGAGAATAAGAAGAAACACTGTGTAATATTCCAGTTAGCAGAGTCTTTTTGCTTAATTGAGAAAAATGTTAGAAAATAAGCTGATACCAGCCTGCCCCTGTAGCTACCGTTTTATTTAGACAAGGAGTAGTTTATTTTAATTTGTAATATTTAATGCACAGTGGGAGTTTAGAAGAGACTGCTCTGTCCTTCAAAGAAATAAATGTCATGCCGCAAAAGAAAATGTTTCTATGACTGCTTTAAATCTCTTGGGAAACAATGAATTGAAAGGTACTATTGTCCAAGCGTTGATATAGATTACCAACAAAGAGCTGGCTCCAGTAGGTCACCAATTACATCAAGGCAACAGAAATGGCTATTTAAGTTTCAGTCACAACTTCACAGCGTGAGCCATCTCACCGTTATTTATTTACTCTAATATAGTTCTCAGTCAAATACCTTTTACTTGTTATATAGGTTCTCATATGACTCTCCTGCATACTATTCTGCTGAATGGCCTAGAACGACCTAACAAATAACTACAGGTCAATCATGTACTTCTGCCCTGGGGATCATGATTTAAAAGATCGGTATCACATTTTGGTCTTTCTGCTTGGACTGTAATTTTAAAAGTAGATGACACAACAATGCATGAAATGAGTTTTTAAAATGGAATGAAAAATCATTTTCCAATACACTTTAAACTGCCTTTGTTAACTCCCACACTCAGGAACTTTAATGGCACAGTGCTAAGGGGCATATTCCTAGCTGATGCTAATCATTATATCTTGTATTTGCTTCAACAGTGTTTATACCAGCAGTGGATCTGGCTCAGCAATTGCAGCTACAATATGTTTCCCTTAAATATTTCCCCTCATTTCCTCCCTTCTTATTAGCATTGAAATGTCTTGTCTTGAAGGAGGTTAAGGATTTCAGAAGCCTTCTTTTGATATGGGTTAGCTCCATGCAAGTTGCAGTCTCCTTGGTAATATTTTTTTATTTTTAACTTGCACATCAGCCTTTATGTGAGCTGGATATCACGCACATGGCTCCTTGTGACTTCCAACTCAGGAAATTAAATCAATTAACATTACTGGATTTTTGTGGCATTTTACATCTCTGCTAGATCAACTAAAGTCAAAATGGCAAAGACGGCATTCTCTTGAGTAAAAAGATGTCTCCACTTGGGCCCTAAGCCCCATAAAAAACATAAACTTGTAGGTATGCTCTCTCTTGAATGGAGAAAACGTTGACCTGGATAGTCTCTGAGTAAGAAACTTCCCAGAGTCATTGAGAGGGGACATGGGGTTACCATGCCAGTGATTCAGCCATATTTACCATTGCGGTTACATTCTGTACCTTTTGTTTCTTGCACTTTTAGTCACGATGCAAACTGACAGCTGGCTACCAAATAAAACAGGACTTGGGGCACATTTCATCCTGTGTGCCAAAATGTGCTGTCTTTATACTAAAAGGTGGGCAGGTCTATCACTGCAGTCCTGGATGCACCAAAAATTCAGCATCAGCCACACAGGCAGATGCAGGACCTTCTCCAGAGTGGAACTGATCTTAAGGACTTTTTAAAAAAGTGCTGTACAAAGGTATCATTACAGAAAAAAATGTTATACGTAGGTTCGGATAAGAGTACCTCCAGTACCTGGAGGAAACTCAATGTACCTGAAGGAAACTCTGTGACTCACCATGTTTGGGTGGGTTTTTCTTTCCTCTCTGTTTAGTTAGCTTTCAGTTTAGGCAGTGCTTTCTTCTTTTTTGCCAAGATTTACTTAAAGTTGTCTTTATTCATCTTATGACCAAACCTAGTGATTGACTGCAGCAAATCCAGCACTCTGTGGTACCCTGTCCTGGTGCAGGGACCATTCTCCCAACCGAAGGCATACAGTAGAGCCATTTGACCTCTTGGCAATACCCTTCTTGATCAAAAAGGCAGACAATCACAACCTTGATAACTCCCAGAGGACTAAAAACTCCTCCCAAACTCTGTTTAACCACTGGAGCCCTAGTTCAAGCCCCAGAGCATGCCACAGAGATGGAGGGCTGGTCTCTTTTACCATCACACTATAGTTTTCAGATGCTGGGATGAGGTTCTGACCAGCCAAAGCAACAAACACTAGGTTTGAGAAAAAGGCATGCCATGAAATAGGACAGTCGTTACTTCATTATTTGGAGAGGGCCAATTTCTTTTGTAGGAGACTTACCTACCAGCCTGACTTTGTTCTGCTGATGCATCTATAAATAGCTCACATGCAGGCACCCCTCAGCTAGTAGGAAATCAAGAGCAGAGGAGCCCCAGAATTGGTCATGTGGGTTATATCAGGTTATATCAATGTTACTGCTCACTGGTACCCCTGACTGTGCCCTGCAGGCCTGGCTGCCCTGTCCTCTCTTCTGAAGGTGTCAGGTGAGCACCAGGTGTGTAGAGCACTCTTGGACATGGCCCTTGGACATGCCTGCTGAGACCACACACAGGCAGCCCATCACATCTGCGCCCACTGCCCTGGGGAGCTGCTGTGGTCCTGCAGCTCCAGGAGAGCAAGAAATGGTGGGAAGCAGAAAGGGAAGGCAGTGGTAGCACCATGCTCTTTGACCTGAGGAGCTGAGTAGGGGGTGACTGAATGGTGACAGAATACATTTCTAAATCATATTTTTTTACAATTCTTTTCCTAAGAAGGAATAGACTCACTCAGTCCATCTATCACAGGAATTTGCTTTCATTAGGACTAGATTCAAGCTCTCACTAAAAACCTATGTTAATGGAAGGTTTGGTTTCCATGTCTGCCTTCAGAAGAAAACTGCCAAAATCCCACCAAGAAAACTGCAGTAGTTCAACTTTTCCTGAAAATCTTCTGAAAAAAACCCACCATCCTGGATATGAACAAATCAGTGCTTTCTGCAGAACATCTCAACAAAAGCAAATCATCCAAGTTTTCCAGAAGGGAAATGCTGTGTGGTTGTCATCAGGTTTTGATCCCTTGGCTTTGACCCTGTTGGCCGAGGAGTTGTGGCTCCCTGCCTGGTGCTGGTGGGCAGCAATAGGAGATCGTGCTGCTCCAAGCCAGTCTCACGCACACTCAGGAGAGAGCTGGGCTGGCCCATGATCTCGGTGCAGGGTAAAACCCATGTGGTGCCCAACCATGCAGCTCTGGAGCTCCTGGCTCACTGGCCACTCCACTGTGACCAGTGATTTTGGTAGACATAGGAGGCTGGATTTATTCTCCATCAAATCTCCAAATATATGGGTCAGGTGTTGTTACATCATATCCCCTGAACTCTCTTTTACTTTAGAGACATTGAGCCTCCTCTAAACTTTCTGAGGTTTACAGCAGACTTTTCACAGATGTTGGTGTTGGGGTTTTTTTAAACTCCCCACTGGCATGTTAAAGACTCTGGCAACTCGATGGAAATATCTTCAAAGTATCATTTAACAGCCTTTCACTTAACCTGTGCTCTTTCAGGGCTCTCCACTGTTCTTATTTCCATGCAGAGCTCTCCTATGCCCTGAAGCAACCTCCAGGTTGCTCCGGATACTGGTATACACATATCGCTAATGCTAAATGGTTCTCTTCAGTTGTGCACACATCAACTAATCAACATTAGGGACCTGCAGTCATCAATCTGAAAGCCTGTTTGCCATCATCACCACTGAGGCCTATAGATCAATAAAAGGATGATATTGTTTATATAAAACCCAATAAACAAGACCTGTCTAATGCTTACATATGGTTTCATTCATTCTAATAAAGCAAGTGCATCTCTTATGAGCTTTAGCCCATCAGATTTCGTAAACTGCTTATTCACTTCAACAATCACTGACACAAGGATATTGTTGTATCCAAGTCCAGGTCAAGCAAGACTTACTTGATCTCATCCTATTTCCATAATAATCTCTGTCATTTCTCTAAGAATAAGAAGGTAAGGGCACTTTTATTGCTGCAATAAAAACAGCAAAGTGATCTTCTGATGGCACTTAATTAGATTCATTTTATCTTCTTTGACTGAGCATGACATACTGTAACCCTTATTTATGAAGTAAAAATGAATGTCTTATGGTTCCTAACACAATTGAAGAAGAAATTACCATGGTATTCAGCTTAATCTGTGTTTGTATCCGACATAAATGATCTTAAGATAAATTACAGGAAATTATTTTCTACTCCTGGTAACCATAACAACAGATGAAAATTGGTTCTAGTTCAACTTACTGACTGTTCCTGAACTCTTCCATAATGTGTAATAAAAATTATAAGACAAAAGCCATCCACAGGCTTTCGGTTTTGTTTGTATAAGAACAATTTTTGAAGCACTGGAAAGTAATTTTAGGTTTAAGTTAAGCTTCAGTCTTTCAGCTCTCCATCATACATAGGGTGAAATGCATTTCTGTTCCAAAGTGCAATGGCATACAGATCACGTAACGGATCTCACCAGGGAAGGGACACATGGCAAAATTTAATGAAAATGATACCTCCATGAATTGTGTGGAAGTAAGCAAATTGTGAGTTTAACTGGACAGGATTTTAGAAAATACTGCAGATCTGAGAAATCCCTACAAGTGTCTTTGAAACAGGTCAATAGGAACAGGTAGTGAATACATCACCATGACTAGCATATACTAAAGGAGGGGATCTGAAGAGCTTGGAGGCTTTAAAGAAGTTGATTCCGAGTGAGTTTTCAAAATTGTAAGAATCCTCAGTGCACAGGGAGTAAAGATAAGAGCTTTGAAGAAATTTTGAGCTTTTAATTAAACAGGTTTTTAAGTATCATACAGTCACCAGGTAATTTGGATTGGTAAGGACCTCAGAAGATCCCTAGTCCAACATAACATTTAAAGCAGGGTCTGCTATGAGATCAGGCAAGGTTGTTCAAGGTTTTATCTGGTCAAATCTTGAAAGCCTCCAAGGATAGAGACAGCAAAACCTCTGAGGGAAACCTGCTCTGCATCTTGACTGTCCTCATGGTGCAAGTTTCTCCATATATACAGTCTGAATATCTCCTGTTCCATTTTATGACTGTTTCTTTCATTCTCCCACCATGCTCCCCTATGAAAAGCCCGGCTCTGCTTTTTCAATGACCTTCTTATAGGTACTGGGGAGCTGTTGTTAGGTGCCCTGAAACTACATCTCCAGGCTGAACAAGACCAGGTCCCTCATCATCATCTCACAGGGCAAATGCTCCAGCCCTGAGCATCCTGTTGGCCCTCTGCTGAATTTGCTCTAGTATGTCAATATCCTTTTCATATTTGGGGCCATCACATCTAGATAAAGTATCTAGATGTGATTTAATGGGTGCCAAGTAGAATGGATAATCACTTTGCTTGATCTCTTCTCTCTTCTGTTGATACAGCCCAGGATGCTGTTGGCTGTCTTTGCTGCCTGGACACACAGCTGGCTCATGAGCCTATGAAGATGCCCGTATCCATTTAAGCAGAGCTGCTCCCAAGCCAGTTGGTCCCAGGTGAATCAATGCTGAGGATTAGCCCGTCCCAGGGGCAAGACCTCCTGTGCTTTAAAGCTCAAGTGGCAAAAACAACAAGGCCTCTCTTCCTCTCCTGAACCATGCCAGACCACAGAATATATGGCCTTGACTACAGAAATAGTGAGATCCAAGACAGGATCTACCCCTGCTTTTTGCAGTTAACTTTAAACACCCATCTGTGTGACATGATATAAAAACTTCCTGTTAAGGTTGGCCCTGTGTCAGTACTCAGCTATGTCTCATACCATCTATTAGACCTGAGTTAAGTGTTAGAAAGAACTTGGAAAACAGCATCAACTGATGTATGCTACCTTAAAATATCCCTGTACTCTTTTTTCCTCATTTTTCTTTTCATCTCATTCTTTTTGTATAACTTGAAAACCATGTTCCATGCAAGGTGAGGGAAAAGGCGGTCCCACATTTGCCCTTCCCCAGTGCACATATGGTACAAAGGTTGGCTCTAGGATTGACTGTGGCCAGCTAAGCAACACTACTAGTTGCTTTGGAGTTTGTAGCTCACTGCCTGTCTTTCTATTAGCAGCATATTGTTGGAGCACAGGGTGTTACAGTCACCTTCATTCCTTTTTACAAGGCCAGTTATCCATTTTTTAATTCACCTTCAGTCCAGCATTTCTGTTGGACTTGGCAATGGTGCAGTTCTGCCAAGTCTTTGATTTACTCAGCCATATGAAAATCAAAAGCACAGATTAATTCTCAGACAAGAGATACCTGACAGTACCCATGAGCCTGCAGAAGAGGAGATGACGCCAAGAAGTTACCAACTGTTTTTCCGCCTTGGATGCAGCAATTCTGAGATGAGGAGAGAAACGTTTTTAAAAGCCACAGGGTCAGCAGCGGAAAAAAGGCAGAGGTGTTTCGGGGGACCCTTAGCTAGAATAATTTGTTACCCAGCATGTGCAAAATTCATTTAAACATACATGTTGATATAGGATGGCAATGAGTGCAAGAACCTTTGATGGACGTGCAGGCTAACAAGTAGTAGAGATAAGAAATGGTTCTCTGAGACAGAAAAGCTGCATTTTCATGCATCCACAGGATATGTTTACACATTATAGTGAGAGAAATCAAGAACGACTCCTACCTGCACTACAATTCAAGGTTAAAATGGTGTATTGATGTAAGAGCACAGTGCCGAGGCTGAGCGGATAAACCTCTGGTATAAACAGAATTGGCAGACTGAAACCAGTCCAGTTAGAAGTACTACCATTACATGACAGAATCCCTTCTTTCTGCTGGGTCCTATAAAAATCCTATAAATAATCCTATAACAAACAAAAACATATAAAAACACCAAGGAAGGGCACTTCCTAATCTGATCCAGTTAGGAGAAAGGGAAAAAAAAAGAAAATTAACTGGTATGGGACACCCAGTAAGTTGAAGCAGTTGCAACAACTCTTGGCTGTAGCGTGGGACAAAACAGGTAAATCACCGCAGCTTGTGCATTTAAGAGACTGTACAAAATTTTTTATTATTTTGATTGCAGGTTGTAGATTACAAAATAAGTGCCTACTGCATGACCTGGCAGGCAGAAGATCCATCAGAATAGATCAGAAAGATGGCAATATGGCAAACAATTGGGATCTGGGTTTTTCTGGCATCACGTCGTTGGAGGTTAGACCACAAAGAGCACTGGGTGTGTCACAATTTCTCATGTGTTCTGCTCCAGTACGGGAAATGTGTAGCAGGCCACTTAAATCAGGACAGCCCTTTCAAGTTACTCATTTACACCAGTCAGGGACCTAACGCATAATTACTGAAAGTCAATAAATCTAGGTCAGTTTATATGAAGTTACATCTGACCATTTGCAATTATTTCTTTCCTTTCTGAAAAACATTTTACAGATAAAAATAAAATTACATAGCAATTGAACAGTGAGTCATGACACCCTGTGGAAGCAATTCAATAGATAGCGAGGCAACATCCGTCCTGCAGTGGTTAATTATTTGGCTTAACAAACAGACCTTCTTCCATGGAAGCAGCTGAAGGTCATTGCATTCAGTCAGGGTATGTCTAATCCCGGCAGACCAACACACAGAACAATACGGTCTGTGTGTGCAGTCTTCCCTGCAGAAACAAATGGCAAACCATCGCAACAAGAAGGGAAGGAGGTTCAGCTAATATCAGAGTAACCAGATTCACTCTCCCTCCTTAGGCAGTTCCACTGAACAAATTCAAAATCCACTAATGTCGGGTTACTTTTCCCAGGTGATCTATCTTAGTTCTCATACCTGTCAATGAGCACAAGGTTTAAAGAACTTACTTAGTCTTAAAGTGTGGTTAAAGAAACTTGTTTCTGGCTAGCATGTTCAGTGAAAAAAGTTAGGTCTCTAACTTTCTGACATACAAGCAAGTACAACAACAATATCACACTTAAAAAATTAAGACAGGAAATTCTTGATGATGGCAACGCCGTTTTGTGATTTATAAGAACAGTTGCATTCCACCCTAATTTCCCAACTGAATAGCAGATGCTCTTCAGTAAAAAGCTGTTATCATTTTATCTGTTTTACAATATGTCATGTATATTTTGCCAATCATATTTTGGCTCTCATCACAGTGTCTGCTGTAATGCAATTGTAAGCTTGTTTAATCAGTTCAGCATAATCTGGTGCTTTCAAGACTGTGAGCACGCACACGCACGCACACACATGCAGATCATACATTGCCCACGCTATTCCCTTTTGCCTTGTAAAATAGAGATGCATCGCTCCATCCATTTGTTAGGCAGAACTTGCCTTTGAAGGTCTGTGTGAAGTTCTACTTAAAATGGATGGCACAATATGGTACGTGTTTTTTTACCTGGCTGAGCAGCTATTCGTTAAAAAACATGGCCTTAATTGCTGTTGTTTCACATTTGTGTTAAAGCAGATTATTGAGTTACACATAGCACACTGCACGCTGCTGTTTTGTAGTTCAAAACTGTGAATCAAAAAAAGCTACTTAAACTTTGTACCTGTGCAAATAAAGACTTTCATCTTCACAAGCTTAACAATCTATCCTCCCAAAACTCATCCATCAATCTGTAGACTTATTTCCCTTTAAAATGCCTGCTAGTCGCTCGTTCTGTTGCAAGCTCTGGTTATTTCCCAGGCTGCTGACACCAATTTACATGAAAATTCCCATTTCACATATCTATTCACAAAGAGGCACATCCAGCTTGAGCTGAGTTTGTTCTGTGGTACAGAGATGTTACAGAAGATGGCAACTGGCGTTTGTGCCTTCCCAGTTTTTTATTTTTTTTCTGTCACTCTGTTAATCCTGTGATGGTTGTTCCTGCTGGCCCTCAGCTGAACTGACCATGAGGGTCCATGGTCAGTAGCTTTTACTGGGTCTTGCACATAAAAACCCCAAGCCAGCATTAATAAAAAGCAGTCCTCAGCACTTTTTTATGCTGCCATTACACACTGCATGCTTTTCATTAAGAGAGAACTAGAAATTTAGCCTTTCACTGGGTATCAAGTCATCCTGATCATGGGGTGTAACAGCTCCAGCAAAAACCCCTCTGATTAACAGCACAAGGGGCAACGATTTCAGGCTTCTGCAGCTGTGGCGGAACCAGCATGCTTACACTAGCATGTTAAGTCTCCCTAAAAGAAAATTTTCTGGCCAAATCTTTCACGGTGACAAAAGGTAATGGAGGTAAAAGCTCTCATTGCTGTAGCAAGCGCTGTTGCCCATGTATACCGTAGGACATTAACTTTGCTTGGACTGCAGAGGGTGGAAATCTTGGCTCACACCAGAATACACTTTCCTGAATTCTAGGGCACCCCTTTTTGATTCCTGATCTACTCAGTCCTGGGCCAGCCAACAGATGTGGATTAGGAGCTGGTCAGGAAGCGTAACAAAATCCATGAGATATTTGAAGAGGAAGAGATCTGATAGAAACAGCTTATCTGGGGACACCTCTATCAGTCAGCTGAGGTGAGAAGAAAAGAACTTTTTCAGTTATGATGCAATAAAATTGCCTCATGGCAGAGGTCACAAGAAGTCCCTTCCTCCCAGACTCTACACCTACAGCTTGTGCATCCTTAGTGCAGAGAGAGGTGCAGAGCCTCAAATAACCCAACAGGGATATGGCTCTGAGAGAGTGTGGTCACCGCTCTACCCATGTGAATGCATTGGGGAAGCGTTGAGTAAGTGCTTGGGCAAGCACTGGTAAGTAAGCATGGGCAAGAGGTGCCCACACTTAGGCATGGAAGGATTTAGAAAGGAAACATTGCCACCAATGGCAATCTGCGAAGCAAGAACAGCGGTACTCAAGAAGTACAAAGATCAGAGCTCCGATGATTTTTGGAAGGTGAAGATGCAAAAATAATTTTGACTATATCAAAAGACAAGGGGGCACAGTACTGAGACTTCTAGAAGTGGTAATGAAGCTGGGTGAGTAGTAATAGCAATCCCATACAATGATTTCTTTTGCCTACCACGGAATGTTGGTATAAAAAACGTAGTGGTGTACACATTAGCCTGTGAAACAAATTTTAAAGTACACCTTATATTGTTCTTGAAGGGTTTATTTCCTCATCCTGCCAGAGGAGAGAAACTCCCAAGTGATTTGTCTCACCAGGTATAAAAAGCTCTTCAGAAAGTAGAGAATAACAAATAGTCTAAGGTGATACCATCTGCACTGGAAGGAAAGGCACAACCCCATAGACTTCAGTGGGTCGGGAATCTGCTTCATTCTCCTAACGAAAAGAATTGACTACAGCAGGTAAAAAATGTCAGTCAATAAAAATAAAATTATCTACTGTGATCTTGTTTTCAAATTTCAAGCTAGTTAAAAAAATTATTACCAATTGTTGCCAAAAGGTATCATATATATTACATTATATTAGACCATAGTGTAAGTATACCTATATATAGTGCATAGCACGTGCTGAGATCAAAACCAATATCAACATTTTTAACTTACTGAAGTCACTGTAAGTAAACAAAAAAGATTGATAATTATTTCTCTGGCTGTTCCAGTGACATTTTAGATAAAAAGCTTCCCCAAGAGATTCCACTTCAAGTGTGTGTGTTTTCAGTTCTGCAAAATAACAGTGATTTCACAATTTATTATCTCTAGAAATAGTAATTAAAAGTTACAAAACTGTATTTTTTTTCATTCTTCTGTTTATTCAGGCTTCAAATCAATAGAAAACCTCAGAGGCACCAGATTCACCCCCAACCAGCTCTCATGGCTGTACGGAGTGTTTTGTGCTGCTTGGTGCCTAGTGAGATGTCACCTTTTTTCTGGGGAGCTGAGGAGGAGGAAACATATTCCAAAGCCTGAGAAAGTACTAACAGTTTTCATGCAAAGATGTCAAATGAGTAAGGAGGAACTCCTTGGAGGAAGTTGGAGGAAGCAGATGGGGGTTCCTTTATCTCAGGAACCATGTTTCACCTTTTGAAACAGCAAAGAATTTGGCCCAAAAGGCAGAAGTGCTATTACTTGCTTCATAGACATTTGCTCCCAAACCACTGAGAAATGGTTTAATCTTCCCTGTCCAGTAACTACAGTGCACCAAAAGGCCAAGGAAGCACTTAACTACACTTGACGTCACTGGGTTTGATATTTTGAAGTAGCGTCTTACATTGTTACTTCTTTCTTTGTTTCATCTTTGCACTTTAAGTGCTGCCATCTCGAGCGAAGCACTGCAAAGCCAGGCCATTTATCGGTGTGCTGGAGGAACCCCACCAGGCTCATCCCTCTTCCTCACCCTTCAGAAAAAAATCCTGCAGAACACAGGGGTCAAATCGACCCTTTCAGCTGTTTCCCATAGCCTCTGGAGGCTGCTGGGCTTTCCTCTCTGATCCCAGTGTTTTGCACTTCTTTACCGATCTTCCCAATCATTAACACCTCTGAACTGCATGCAACACCAATTTCCAATGAGTTATTACCGCGCCCACCGTTGCAGTCAGTACAGCAGCATACTCCCATCACCAGAGGGCTTTCCTTGGGAGCTTCCTAATATTTTCCCATCACTCACCCGTCGGTCCGGGACTTACTCTCTGCTGAAGCAATGGATGCACGCCAGCCTACGCCTGCACAGCCCGTGGGTGAAGCGCACGCTCTGCTGCTGTTCCCCGCCTCAGGGACATGCACCAGCAGTGATGACGTGGTGGGTGAACATGGTAGCACAGATCTCAGTCCCAGCAAACACCCGCTGCTGTTTTGCAGAACTTACCCGCCCAGCTGCAGCGTTTATGGCAGTGTGGTTTTAGGTCGGCAGAAGACATGTGCTGTCTGAAGCCACTTTCCCATGTGAGTTACGATGTGGATCAACCACCTCTTAGACCAGTGATTTTGGGAAAGCAGAAGTGTGATTACTGGGGGGATCGCCAGTCCCTGACGGACCCCGACGTGGGCATGACTGACTGCTTTCAGCATCAGCGAGGAAAGAGCAGGACCTTGCGTATCTGGCAAGAGGGACCAGGAGAGTACGCCAAACAGACAAGGAAGCACAAGGCACAGTGATATGATTATAGTTTGCATAACAAGCAGAGCACACCAGCTGCTCGGCCACTGTCAAGGGTATTGCAGGAAACTTCGCAGAAATGAAGCACGGGCTTTTGCTGCGTGGCTGTGAGCTGACCTGAGTCACGCAGCCAAAGTGTTTCCCAGCCTTGCAGCAAGAACCGTGCACCGGGCTGTTTTGTGCGCCTCATAGATCCTTTCCCAGGGAAGTCTGCTGATTATTTAATTAATTGTAAAACACTGTTAAAGGTGAGGATGTCTTCTGGTGTCTGAGAAAACAATAAAATCAAACCATTTCCCAGTTTATTGGTCTACAGGGTTATCATAATCACTGGAAAGACTAGCTGGTGGGTTGTACATATCGATTCTCTGCAAGTGTGTGGAAGTGCAGATCTAGACACCAGCATAAAAAACATAGGTACCGGCCTGACATAATAGGTTCTTGAACTACGCAGCATCTACTGCAAATGCTGTCTGCAGAAAAGAGGAACCATGATCGATAAACATCTTTTAATCAGCATGCTTGAGGTACACTTGATCTCTCAAGGAGAGGGAAAAAAAAGCAAACCTGGTAGCAAACACGGTGAACATCCAATTAAAAGGATTTAGTCCCTGTGCCACAATTTCCATTTTCATATAATAGCAGACAGATGCATGTCCTTGTGCATGAAAACACCGACATACTCCAATATGGTGGAGTTAAATCCATAGAAAGTCTGCTTAATGACATATTTTGCTATGAGAATCTCCTTGTAAACCTCTTAACTGAAGGAAAGAGCTGCATGATATGGTCTGCTAACTATATCACCCAAGCACCTCGCAACTTTTAACGTGCCAGGGAAACGTCCTCATTCCCACCAAGCAGGTGGGAGTTGAGGTGCAGGCAGCTGAAGCCATGACAAGCAAAGGGACTGTAAGCCGTGCCGTGGGGGAGAGGCCCCAGCAGCACACTTCTGGCTGTGCGAGGCATCAGGCAGCAAAAATGATCAACAGGAAAAGAAATGCACACCGGAGTCTGGGGTCCATGAGCAACGGTGAAGCTTGTGTAGAGGTCAGCTTGGGAAATCTTATTAGTTATTAGGGAAATATTATTAGTTATCACATTATCTGTATCAATGACGTGTACCCGCAAACCACGTTAACAATCCTGGAGTACAGTCAGAGGGGACCTGGCGTCTCCGCTACAGCAAGTTTTGTGGAAGAGGGAAAAGGCTGAGGACATCAAGCTGCGTTTACACTCACGTGGGAAGAAACACTCTGGCTCTGTTAGTGAGCCAGACGGCTTCGGTTCTCGCATCACTGCTCATACTGCTGGCTATTTTCTGAAGTGATCAGAAATGCTGTTGTACCATATTAGCTCCTCAAGACAGAGAGAGTCAGCTGCTTTCTAATTATACGATGCTGCTTCTTATTGGAACAGGGAGATGGGTTTCTCCAAGGCATCAAAACACCAGATCGGATCACTCCTGTTTTCTGTAGAATCCAGACAAACACATTTAGATATTTTAGGTATATCTTCCTTTTATATTGAATTGATGTGGCATAATCCCATCAGGCTCTGCTTTGCTGTCATGGAATTAAAAGCAGAATTGTGTCCTCTGCTGCTAATATTGTGTGGATATCCTATAAACTCATTTTAATCTCCAGCCCACGTACCTTCTTTGCAAGTTAATGTGGCATGTTTCAAGGAGAAGTGAACGGAATCATGATGTTCACAGAATTCTCCTGAGACTTTCCACATCAGATAAGAAAATAAAGACCGATATCTTGGTCCTGAGGTCAGTGACAGGCAAATCATCACATTCAGCACCCCTCCTCTTGACCATGCTGTTTGCCTTTTGCAGAGTGAACTGAACTTGCATAAATGTCCCAATGGATGTCCCTGAGAGTTGGATCTGATCCATAACCGTTGAAACTACACCTGTGAATTAAAGCTGCTTTACACACAACCTCTAAAAGACACTAAACTGCAGGAATGCAAATAGATGATGGCATATGATGACTTTAAATTATAGTAAAGTGATCCATGGAGAGGGGAAAAACTGCTGTAAAGAGAGTAAGTGAATGCAAAGGAAGACATTGGTTACCTTGATTTGTGTGCTTTGCTGGTGTACAGCTCCTTCTCAAGGGGAAGAAGGGGAGGGGGATGCAAAAACAGGGTGATGGACTCATAGGACGGAGGCACCTGTACTTTGATGTGTATCATTATGGGTATAACCGTCTTGGATTAGATCAGTGGTGACTCTAGACTAATATCTAGTTCAGCAGTCCAGTCTCTGCAGCTGGCTTAGCTACCTTCATGAAAATCCTCAAGTTAGAGGGTGTCTACAGTTTCTTCCCCTCTGTCCTGGTTTCAGCCAGGGTAGAGTCAATTTTCTTCACAGAAGCTAGCGTGAGGCTATGTTTTGGATTTGGGCTGAGAAA
>NW_010548185.1:22995-28051 GCF_000687285.1 Phaethon lepturus
CCTCACTTTTACTCTGCCGGTTCTCTCCCCCATCCCACCGTGGGGGAGTGAGCGAGCGGCTGCATGGGGCTGAGTTGCTGGCTGGGGCTAAACCACGACACCCTCCTGTGCAAGTAAGATACTCCTGCACCCAGCAATCCTTGGAACATTATTATGGAGCAGGCAGAGGACTTTTGTAATCCTGCTGCTTTGCCATTGCTTCAGGAAAGCACAAGGATGACAAGACACCCAAGACAGTCCATGGAGCCATAGCCAGGCATCCACTTCTTCTGAGACAGGTTGGCTTCAGGGCTTAATAACTCCGTTGTGCTGTGGGCATTAACCATAGCATCTCTGCAAACACGATCATTTATGTGCTTCATTGGTGGCTGACAACATTCAAGCAATGGATTCACTGGTGAGTTGCTCCTGTTTCAGAGAAAGGTCTCTTTTGTGACTTTTCATCTCACCACCGTGAGTGCAATAGCATGTGGGGAGATTTTGCTAAGACAACTCCCTCCCCTTTACCAAGCAGCTGTTAGGGCAATGACAGGCTGACCTGTAAATGGAATTTATATCATCCTTTTCTCTACATCAGACAATATAAATGTTCCTCCCTGCCTTGTTTTCCTTTTAGGAAAATCCTTGCTGTTCCCTTCAACTCTCATGTGATGAATGTAGTAATTCATTTGCAGTCTACTTTATGCATATCATGCCTACCTCATTTCATTCTTCCGCCAACAATCAGCCGATTTAAAAGACTTATAGCTAATGTTTGAGCCTTTTCAAAAAAGCAGCGTATGCTCCTAATTTCCTTTAATAGTCCATTTTCATTCAATTTATCTAGTTTCCTCCATTCTCAGTAGACTAAAAGATTTCATTTATATTCAGGTTTTCCTTGTAAAGAGAAGTTTATTTAGGGGAGGGGGGCAATAACATCCTTTAACTTCAGGCAGTTTGTTTTAAAGAATTATTTCTGTTAAATGAACAAGAGCAAAAAAGTCTTTAAAAATTCTCTTATTTGTGCATCATTTAAATGAAGAAATGTCACTCTTCTATTATGTTAATGACTTTTTAAAAGGGGTAAAAAAAATTTTACCTGTAAAGAGCAATCAAACATCTCTTCTCGCAACAGAAAAGGCATCATTGAAAAAAAGAAAAGAAGAGACAAGTACATATTTAAATGAATGATCCAGTGTGAGGATACATGAGTGTGATTTGTGTCTTGAAGCTCTGCTGTCACTTAGACTATGCCTGATGAGCATTTAATGAATGTTCACAGGAAAAACATCCACTCATATTATTTTATTTGGGAACAGGGAAGGCAACAGCCGTTTTTAGGGGACAAAACTTAATGGATTTTCTTTCAGCTCAGTAGATACACTGACGCTTGTAAATCCTTTCTAAGTGTACCAATGTAATTATAAATCTTTTAGCTATATTTTTCATTAGAGAACATTAAGTAAATATTCTCTTCAAAAGAAGATATATTTGGCATATAGGTTTTTAAAGCTGACATTTAAGTACTCACTGCAGCATTGCAGCTGTTCAATAACATTATTTTTATTATTCATTATTTAGGGTTTGTAGTCCTGAATGCACTGTTCTTTTGCTTTAAAGCAACAAGACCCTTGATTTACCAATTACATGTAGTCAGTTATTACCTAGTAGAGAAAGTGGAGCCCACGGGAAATTGCGTCTTGTCATTCTCTGACCTACTCTCAGCAATCCTATATCTATTTTTCCAGAAACACAAACTATACCTCATAACCCTAACCAGCATGTATGCTGCTCCTACATGAGAGGACAGAAGAGAGTGCTGTTTAGAGGCTTTCTCAGCACTGGGTTTGTGTCTAGACCAGCTCAGGCATGGGAAGACAGTTGGGTAACAACCCAGCCCTGCACCCAGTCCACATCCCTTCTTACTTCCCAGCTGCTTCCGCCGTTGGACAGCCCAGACTTCATTTCAGAAGGCATACTTCTTCCCTTACAAAAGCAGACCCATGCCATCTTTACTGCCTAGTGACATCCAAAGCCAGAGCAGTGGGGAGTGCTTTGTTGCAGACATCGAGACAGTGCAGTGATGTTGCACTGTATAAAGTGTTCTTCGGTGAGAGTCGTATTAAGAGCTACAAGACCTATGTTGGCTATCTATAGGCTGGTAATGAAACGTTCTTGCTCTGACATCTTGCTGTGTGTTGTGCATTACATGTTTCAGAAGAACCTGCCTCAGAAATCCTGCAGGATTAAGTCTAGCAGTGCACTAGAACATGCTTAAGGCTCTAGGCACACATTCAAATGCTCTGGGGATCTATCACGAGTGCAATTAGGAACATGTACAGACACCCCCCTCAGCATATTATTTTGATAATGGGACAGCCTACATGGCACCTGGCTTGTTGGCATCAGATGGGATTAACCTTTCCAAAGGGGGAAGAGGGTCTTTACTCACAAGTTGTGGGGCTTATTGACAGGGCTTTAAACTAGACTCGAACTGGGAGGGGGATATCAGGCTTACTCATGACAAGCTGTTGGATGACACACCAAGGTTAGAGGGACAGGGTGCTAGCGAGGCCCCTCAGCCTGTTGCACCAGAGAAAGACCTCAAAGGAACTAAAGGAGGTTCCTCTAAGAGGGTGACACAGCCGACAGCCCAGCTGAAGTGCCTCTACACCAATGCACAGAGTATGGGCAACAAACAAGAAAGCTATGACCTGGTCACCATTCCTGATACTTGGTGGGACAAATCCAACGACTGGAGTGTGGTTATTGATGGCTGCAGGCTGTTCAGAAGGAACAAGTGAGGAAGGAAGGGCAGAGGCATTGCCCTCTACATCAAGAAATGGGTAGAGTGGGAAGAGCTGTCTCTGAGGAATAGCCATGAGCAGGTCGAAAGCTTATGGGTAAGAATTACGGACGAAGGCAACACAGGGAACTTTGTGGTTGGTGTCTACTAGAGGCCACCCAACCAAGGGGAGTCTATTGATGAAGCCTTCTCACTCCAGCTACAGGAGGCATCGTGCTGACAGGCTCTTGTCCTGCTGGAGGACTTCAACCACCCCGACATCTCCTGGAAAAGTAGCACAGCAAGCTGTAGGCAATCCAGACAACTCCTGGAGTGCATGGAGGATAACTTCCTATGCCAAGTAATAGACAGCCCTATCAGAGGGAATGCCATACTGGACCTGTTGGTCACCAGTGCATGTGAGCTAATTGGTGATGTCAAAATCAGAGGCAGCCTGGCCTGCAGTGACCATGCACTGGTGGAGTTCACAGTCCTGAGGGATAGGGGACAGAGAAGAGTAAAGTCAGGACCCTGAATTTTAGGAAAGCAAACTTCCAAACCTTCAAGGAGTTAGTCAGTAGGACCCCCTGGGAAACTGCCCTCAGGGACAAGGGAACAGAACAGAGCTGGCAGATCTTTAAGGACGCTTTCCACAGAGAGCAAGAGCTCTCGATCCCCAGGGGTAAAAAATCGGGAAGGGAAGGCAAGAGACTGGCATGGCTGAGTGGAGACCAGATGGGCAAACTGAAGGGCAAGAATGAAGTGCACAGGCAGTGGAAGCAGGGACAGGTATCCTGGGATGAGTACAGGGACACTGCCTGGTTGTGTAGGGATGGGATCAGGAGGGCTAAGGCGCGGCTGGTGCTGAACTTGGCAACAGATGCAAAGAAAAATAAGGGCTTCTACAGGTATGTCAGCCAGAAAAGGAAGGTCAAAGAAAGCGTACCCCCCTTGACGAGCAAGACTGGCAGACTGGTAACAATGGATGAGGAGAAGGCTGAGGTACTGAATGAGTTCTTTGCCTCAGTCTTCACTGGAAGTGTCTCTTCCCAGAACTCTCGAGTGAATAGACCACAAGATGGGGACTGGAGGAGCAAAGTCCCTCCCCCTGTAAGAGAAGATCAAGTTCGAGACCACCTGAGGAACCTGAACATGCACAGGTCTATGGCATCCAATGAGATGCCTCCCAGACTCCTGAGGGAATTGGCTGATGTAGTTGCCAATCCACTCTCCATGATATTTGAAAAGTCCTGGCAGACAGGTGAAGTCCCTGGAGACTGGAAAAAGGGTAACATTGCATACATTTTTGAAAAAGGTAGCAAGGAGGACCCTGGGAACAACAAACCTGTCAGCCTCACCTCTGTGCCTGGGAATATCATGGCACAGATCTTCCTAGAAGCTATGCTAAGGCACATGGAGGACAGGGAGGTGATTTGAGACAGCCAGCATGGCTTCACCAAGGGCAAGTACTGCCTGACCAACCTAGTGGCCTTCTATGATGGCCTGGGGGTGGGCAAGATCTTGGGATGGGACACAACCAGGACAGCTGACCCAAACTGGCCAAAGGGATATTCCGCACCATATGATATCAGCTCAGCAATAAAACCTAAGAGAAGGGAGGAGGAGTGAGGGACATTCGTTTTCTGATGTTTGTTTTCCAGAGCAACGGGTACACATACTGAAGCCCTGCTGAAGCTGAACATCGCCTGCTGATAGGAAGTAGAGAGTAAATCTTTTGTTTTCTTTTGCTTCTGTGCGCAGCCTTTACTTTCTGTTTATTAAACTGCCTTTATCTTGACCCATGTGTTTGGTTACTTTTTTTTTCTTTCCAGCTTAATTTCTGCCCCATGTCCTGCTGAGGAGGGGAGTGATAGAGCAGCTTGGTGGCAGTTGGCATCCAGCCAAGGTCAACACCACACCACATCCGTGGACAAGGGAAGAGCTACTGTTGTCATCTTTCTGGACTTCTGTAAAGCCTTTGACACAGTCCCTCACAACACCCTTGTCTCTAAATTAGAGAGATATGGATTTGATGGGTGGACTGTTTGGTAGACGAGGAATTGGTTGGATGGTCACACCCAGAGGGTAGTGGTCAATGACTCAATGTCCAGATGCAGATCGGTGACAAGTGGTTTCCCTCAGGGGTCTGTGTTGGGTTCAGTACTCTTTAATATCTTCATCAATGACATAGTGGGATTGAGTGCACTCTCAGCAAGGTTGCAGATGACACCAAGCTGAGTCGTGCAATTGACACTCCTGCAGGACAGGATGCCATCCACAGGGACCTGGACA
>NW_010548186.1:0-6046 GCF_000687285.1 Phaethon lepturus
CCTTCTCCTGCCCGGCCTTGCCGTGGCTTCCTGCCTGCCGCTCTCCTGCCCCTGCCCTGTCCTTTCACATCCCTGTTTCTTGCAAAGACCCCTGTGGCCTTCCACACTTTCTGCTCCCCCTTGACTTCCCCCTTGACTTTCACCACACCCCATTTCCCTGTTTTTCCCTTTCCAAGGGCTTCTCTTATTTCACAGCTTTCCATTGCCCTTTCCCTTTTAACGCTTTCCATTGCCTCCATCTCAAGACCCGCAGGTGCTTGGCAGACCCTCGCCCTGCAGGGCTGCCCATGTTTTCCAGCCCTGTCCCTGTTGCCAGCATCTGGTGATGGCCCCTGTGCCCCCCCAGGAGCAGGTCCCTCCCATCTCACCTCCCCATCCTCCTGCCAAGGTCACCCAGAGGCTGCAAAAATGTTAGTGTTGGCACAAAGACAGGACGAGGAACATGTAATGTGGGATACTAAAGAGTGGGACACAGCAGCTCAGGCGTATTAAAGTGGCCCTGGAACTACCTTCAATCTGGTTTTACTTCTGGATTAATATTTAAGGATGCAGGAAGCCGCTTTACATGTAATATGATCTTGCTCAAAAGTTTCACTTCATAGCAAAACAAACAGGTACTTAAATAGTAGATGATTAAGTAATCTGCTATTTGTAGCCTGAGCAAAAGTCATGTTCAGTATTTATCACATCAAGGGAACATTTTCTTCTATAAAGTAAAAAAAAAATCTGTGCAATTCTTTTGCAGTCCTTGTGCAAGAGATTGGTATCATGTTTCTGAGGACGAAATGTATACAAACAGCAGTCCCGAGATCCAACACAGGCAACTCAATTTATATCAATAGAGACGTGTAAATAGAGAGAGGGCAGCATTTGGCCCATCACCATATGATGGGACTGGGATGGACACTGCAGCCTTTGCGTCATTTACCAATCTAAGAGGGATTTCTACCCAAAAAAAGAAACTGCAAATCTGCACTATCAGATCAGAGAGGCATCGCAGTGAAATCTGTGGCAAGTAAACCTCAATCAGATCAAAGCAAATTGTTCTTTGTACAGCAAAGACCCGCGTGGCCACAGCCAGGGGATTGGGTTCTGTTCCTATAATTTCAGTTAAAACAGTTCATAGGCAGTAACATTTTCATTGGGCAAGAAGAGAAGGATAAGCTTTCCCTTTTTTGGGGGGAGCAAGGTGAACTAGAGAATGGGAAGAAATTTCACAGCTTTTCACAACGAGGGCTCTGCCCTGATGAAATCAAGGGGAATGGTGCCTAGTGGAAGCAGCGTGAGGAAATAGGTATTTAGATGTCAAAGGATGCAGTTGATTTGATACCATATGGGATTTGCAGAAAGACCAATGGACTCTCAGAACTTGGGTTCCTAATTGCTTTTGAAAATCCTTCTGGGAGCTTGATTACGTCTTGGCATTTAAACACCTAAAAAAAAAATCTGTTCCTTGGTCCTTACCCAAACTCTTCATCTGCATATCCTGGCCTTTATTTATAAAGTGAGGAGCTGGGCAGTGCAATGGGTAGGGGCATGTTTTCATTCGGGTATTGTCTCTGCTGCTCCAAAAGTGTGAGATTATATTAGGATGGGTGCAGCTTTGCATTCATTCCTTTTTTCTAATGCAGCATCTGTTTTCACTGGTTAGCAGCTAAAGCTTCGCCTGGTCTCGCAAATTAGGTATTTCTCTGTGTCATTGATGCAGGCATTCAAAATATGTTAACCTTGGGGGGTGGGTTTTCATGCTGTGTTATTATCTCAAAGAAACCTATCAAGAAGTGAAGGGGAAACTGTGGGCATGTCCTGACCTCCCAATCTTGAACAGGCACTGGGAAACTCCATCCCATTAGACTTGCTTGGAAGGGGGTTCACCTTCTGTGATTTCCAGACAGTTCCTTCCACAAACCTTTTTAAATCATAGATTCAGAAGTCCTAACAGCAAATACAGTATTTGTATGTAGTAAAGAGATGGCTCCTGTGACAAAGATTTTACAACCTGAATATAAGGTGAAAAATTGTTGTTGTTTATTTCATAATAGATTAATTCCATGTGACTCACAAGAATGTTCATGGGATGATATCCATTTTTCCACTATCAAAATAAGTGCTATATCAACAATAAGTAATTCCTTGTAAGTGAGGGATACCTTGGAGTATAAATTAGGAACTTGGATAGAGCAGAAATATTTTACATTTTATGTAAATGCAAACTCTGATAGAACAGGCACAAATCCATTCCCACTGTAGAAACAGCAAGCACCAGATGATAGCAAGCAAAGCGAATACAGGATCGATGGCTTCATAACACAGTCAAATTTGTCTTGGTCTGTGCATGCCACGCTTTTGGTGGAGTGTTGTTTTGCTGGTGGTGTTGCAGTCTCCTGCCCTGACCAGTGCAGGCAAGAGAGATCTCCTGTTGCTCATTGCAACATTTTGTTCTATAACAACTGCAGGGATTTAAAAAAAATAGAAAAGAGTTCTAATTTGGGGGGTGTGTGGTATTTTTAACTTGCTATCAGTAGGCAACCAGAGAGCAGTAATTACATGAGCATAAATTTATGGGAGTTGGGAATAACAAAACAGAGCATTAAGTACTTCTGTGCATGTTTGTGCTTGAAAATGCTTCTGCTGGGCCATGTTTGTTGTGTGCGGGGGAAAAAAAAAGAAAGCAAGAGAAGTCCCATCTTCGGCAAGGTTGCTACACAGCCAGGTTTTTTTCTGAAGGATCCCATGTTGTTCAATCTACTGCACATAGCCCCATGGCTCCATGTGCGTGCAGTAGCTCCGTGGCTCATGCAGGCGTATTATTTCTTTTAAAAATTAACCACTATATATTTCAGTAATAGCTTGAACCTTTTTCTTCCCCCCTCTGCATTTTTTCCCCACTGGTTTATTCTCCTGTTGGAGAAATGTCAGTCCATGGACTCTCCTATCTGGGCACCCCCCACAAAGCCTGGGAAGACTCATAACTCTACACTGTTAAACGAAGTTCAAACACATCCAAAAAAGACAGACTGTTCCAAAGCGATTGCCTTCGCAGTGCAAGGGTCTGTGGGTATTTATATGAGACAAAATATACGGGTGTTCATAGGAAAATGTTGGGACAACCATAAAGCTCTATGTTTTCTAGCTGTTTATTACTCCAGGAGGTTGTCCTACCTCCAGCAATGGCTGGAAGAGCAGCAAAACATTTCTCACGTTCAGGTGCCTCTGGAACAAGGTGGGCCCTATCTGCTCTCACTCTACTGGAACAGGCTCTGCCAATGGGCCATGGAGGCACGTGCTGCATTTCACACTTTCAGATTTACTATTAATACAAAAGTGCCTGGGAAGTAAACTACTGAGGAACCAGCAACAGCTATGTTATTAAGTGCTGGAAAAGTTTTATTTGAGACTCATCCGTGTGAGATGCTCCTGAGTTGTCTCCTTGCTGGCTGCTCTGAGCACAGTGCACCCAGATCCTGGGACAGCAGTGTTTGTGTCAGCCACTGCGGGACACATCCAATGTGGCTTTCTATTTTGTCATATACAACTCTATTTATGCCCATTTTGTCTTGCATATTGGTAATTGCACTAGTTCCCGATACTTTTCATGTCAGGTAATCTGGTGTTTCCTCTGCACATGAGGACATATCGGGCTGTTTCCTTTCTACAGTTTTATTTCCTGATGCCTGGAGAAATTCAGAAAATGCCTTTGCTTCCCTCATGATGACAATTCCCATAGTGATAATAAACATGAAGTATTAAATTTAGACTGCAGAATTAATGTCTCAGTGAAATAAAGGGGGGACACTGCATATTCATGCCTCCTGAGAGCACTTTTCTAGGCTATTTACTGAGCCAGAAAAGCAACATATCATCTGTTTATAGGCTTTGTATCTGAAAGTTTTCTTCCCAGGCATAAAATCAGTTTGCCGTTTGGGCTTCATAAATGCCGTGTGTATGTGTGTGTGTACATGTATATGGAAAAGTTAGTATTGCAAGAGCAGTGTATGGGACTTTGCTTGTTTATGATTGGTTTATAGCCTAATAACCTCAAAATAAGCACAATAAAATCTTATTTAAAAGATTAATAGGGAAGGAAAAATATTCTCCATTTTTTAGAACTCTCTATTCTACAGCATGTAAGTAAATCATAAAATCTAAAATGTTTAGAGTTTATAGAATCATGGAATAGTTTGGGTTGGAAGTGACCTTTAAAGATCACCTAGTCCAAGCCTCCTGCCATGGGCAGGGATACCCTTCACTATATCAGGTTGCTCAAAGCCCCATCTATCCTGACTTTGAACAATTCCAGTCATGGGGCACCCACAACTTCTCTGGACAACCTGTTCGTAACCGCCCCCATTGTAAAAAAAAGTCTTCCTTATATCCAATCTAAGTCTACCCTCTTTCAGTTTAAAACCATTGTGCATTGGCCTATCACTACAGGCCTCGGTAAAAAGTCTCTCTCCATCTTTCATATATGCTAAAGGGCAGCAATAAGGTCTCCCTGGAGCCTTCTCTTCTCCAAGCTGAACAACCTCAACGCTTAGCCTTTCTTCACAGAAGAGGTGTTCCAGCTCTCTGATCATTTTTGTGGCCCTCCGCTGGAGCCACGCTACCAGGTCCATGCCTGTCATACTGGGGACCCCAGAGCTGGATGCAGTACTCCAGGTAGGGAGGAGAGGGGCTGAATCATCTCCCTCGACCTGTGGGCCACACTTCTTTTGGTGCAGTCTGGGATACGATTGGCATTCTGGGCTGCAAGCACACATTGCTGGCTCATATTCAGCTTTTCATCCACCAGTGCCCCCAAGTCCTTCTCCATAGGGCTGCTCTCCATCCACTCATCACCTAGCCTGTATCCATGTTTGAGATTGCCCTGACCCAGGTGTAGGACCTTGCACTTGGCCTTGTTGAACTTCATGAGGTTTGCATCCTCAAGTCTGTTCAAGGTCCCTTTGGATGGTATCCTTTCCCTCTAGCATATCAGCTGCACCACTCCACTTGGTGTCATCTGCAAACTTGCTGAGGGTGCACTCAATCCCACTGTCCATATCGTTGATGAAGATACTAAATAGTATTAGTCCCAGTACAGACCCCTCAGGGTCACCACCTGTTACTGGTTTCCATTTGGACATTGAGCCATTGACTGTAGCTCTTTGGACGTGGCCAGACAGCCAATTCCTTATCCACTGGACAGTCCATCCATCAAATCCATTTCTTTCCAATTTAGGGGCAGTTATGCTGTGGGAGACCATACCAACGGCCTTACAGAAGTCCACATGACATCCGACTCGTCCCTTGTCCACTGATGTAGTCACTCCACCATAAAAGGCCACTAGGTTGGTCAGGCAGGACTCGCCCTTGGTGAAGCCATGCTGGCTGTCTCGAATCACCTCCCTGTCCTGCATATGCCATAGCTTCTAGGAGGATCTGTTCCATGATCTTCCCAGGCACAGAACTGACGCTGACAGGTATCTTTGCTTAGATCAAGTTGCTCAAAGCTCCAGCCAGCCTGACCTTGAACACTTCCAGGGATGGGGCATCCACAACTTCTTTGGGCATCCTGCTCCAGTGTCTCACCACCCTCATGACCAGAAGGAGTTCCCCCAGCCTGCCCATGTGTGCCCTGGCCCCTCTCCATCTTGAAGGTCCTGGGCTGGGCCCACACCCCACACATCAGTGTCCTTCCTGGACTGGGGAGTCCAAGAGGGGACAGAGGAGCCCAGACACGGTCACCAAAGTACCAAACGAGAGGAGGAAAGCATTTTTACTGTTATTTTCTTGGTTTATTGTAGGTTTTGGGGTTTTTTTTAAAGAGCAATGAGACAGGGAATGGGAAAGAAGGGCTCACACCACCCGAGACAATCAACACAATAACAGCTGATGCTGGGAGATGGAACGGGTGAGCCCTCAGGACGGCCGGGCACAGAGGCTGGGCTAATGGCAGGTGTGGCGGCTGGGTCAGGCGCTCCTGCGCCACTGGGTGCTCCTGCATCTCCACTGCCATGGCGTCATGGACGGGAGCCCAGCTGGAGGGGGATCCACTTCCATCAGT